>NW_015168070.1:58583-71453 GCF_001447785.1 Gekko japonicus
GAGGTCCTGTGTCTGGGCCGGAATGGGATGGGACTGGGGCTCCCGCTCCCGACCTTCGATGGGGCGCCGTTGGTGCCAGCTTCGGAGGTTAGGAGTTTGGGAGTGCTTCTGGACTCCACCTTATCGATGGAGGCCCAGGTAGCAGCCACTGCCAAAGCAGCCTTTTACCATCTTCGGCTGGTGCGGCAGTTGGTTCCCTTTCTCAGCCGCGAAGACCTAGCCACAGTGATCCATGCGACGGTCACCTCAAGGCTAGACTACTGCAACGCTCTCTACATGGGGCTGCCTTTGTCGCTGATTCGGAGGCTGCAGCTAGTGCAGAATGCGGCGGCCAGGCTGGTTGCTGGCGTCTCGAAATGGGACCACATCCAGCCTGTGCTCAAAGCGCTGCACTGGCTGCCTATAGCATTCCGGATTCGCTTCAAAGTGCTGGTCGTTACCTTTAAAGCCCTACATGGTCAGGGTCCAGCATACCTGAGGGACCGCCTTGCCCCACATAGTTCCCAAAGAGCACTTCGGTCGGGGTCGCTACATCGCCTCGCGATCCCGGGCCTGAAAGAGGCCAGGCTTGTTGCCACTAGGGCCAGGTCCTTCTCGGTGGCGGCTCCTATCTGGTGGAACGAGTTCCCGGAGGAGATCAGGGCCCTGCGGGACTTGTTGCAGTTCCGCAGGGCCTGTAAGACGGAGCTCTTCCGCCAGGCTTTTGAATAGGAGCCGCCGCCGTTACCACTACCATCAACGAGGACCGTTCTCACAGCACCGCCGGAGGTTGAGTGGCAAGGACCATCAGGGGCCACTGGAACCTCCTCTGTAAATGGAACCTCCCCTGGAGTGGAAGGGGCATGTGCAATATAGAGAGAGGGTTTTAGGCATGCGGGATCCTTGGGCGTGTCCCATGTGTGGATTGTTTTAAATTGTTTTATTGTTTTTTATCGCACGTTGTGCCTTGTGGTTGTAAGCCGCCCTGAGCCCGTACGCGGGGAGGGCGGGGTATAAGTGGAATTAAATAAATAAATAAATAAATAAATAATCTACTGTAAACTTCTTGATGCTCAAGCACTGTCCCACCAAGATGTACTAGAGAATATCTGTACAGATCACTCCTTTTCAGATGTTACAAGCACACAAAGAGGAATTCAACAATGAAAGCAAGCATTACCTGCAATGGTCCTGATACATGTGATTTTAATTTCTTAGGCTAGGGCAATGTGCAGATTTTCTGTACACATGTATAGCATCACTGCATGAATGGAGTGAAGCTGTATATGCATGGAAAGTCTGCACACTGCCCAGTTCCAGGGGTAAGCATCCCCTAGTACATGTGCCAATAGTGGCACATCAGACCATTTTGCTTGGTGCCCAGGGTCAGATCTCTCTTCAGGAAACAGGCATTGGCATCACTGCTGGGTTCTTCAGTGTGGGAGAAGATGACAGGCATGGCTTATGCTTATCATGTCCCAGACCTGCATAGCTACCAGTCAAGACTGCCAGTCCGAGTGGGCAATACTGACCTTGATGGACCTAATGGTCTGATTCAGTATAAGGCAGCTTCAGGTGTGTGTTCAAGGTGAATCCATGAGATGCTGGTTTGCTTCAAACGTGTCTCCAAGCACAAGTTTTGTCTCCCCTGTTGTTTGGTCTGCTGGCACACCAACATTTTAAGTTGCACTGAAAATCTTGCCATACAAAATGGTGACCGCATGTAGCAGGAGCACTGTGGATAGTACTTGTTGCCGTTGGTGGATCCTGGTATGTGTGGTTGTAACCTGACCTGGATGACCCAGCCTAGCCTGATCTTGGCAGACCTTGGAATCTAAGCAGGGTTGGCACTGGTTCGTGTTTGGATGGGAGAACACCAAGGAATACCAGGGTCTCTATGCAGAGGCAGGCAGCAGCGTGTCATCTCTTGCCATGAAAACCCTATGGGGTCATCATAAGTTGTTTGCGACTTGATGGCACTTTACACACACAACATCTGAAAAGGACTATTCATAGGCAGTTGTGTAGCTCCCAGTTGGCTCCTTTTTCATATAAAGAAAACAGCAATGGAAATCCCTTTCCTTTTGGTTATTAGACTTTCTGCTGCCCAGGCAGCATCAGTGGAAAGCAACAGCAACTCTTAGAGGGCTAAACCAGAGGTGCTTTGTTGCTTACAGGCACATTCATTGATATTTTGAAGCATACATCAATAGTGTGTGTGGGGTGGAATTCTCAACATTGAGGATCTGACTGCATCAACACGGAGGAGTGTTATGATCAAAGCAAACCAAATGCAGTTTTTGCATGACTTTTAAATTTTTGAACTGCATCAATGTTCCTTGTGAATGGCACATTAAAGTAAGCCCAGCCGCTGTCATGCTGAGCATACTGCATTTGGGGAGGCCCATTGCTTCAAATGGGAGCCCTGTCACAACAACTCACCTTGGAGCATCCCAACAGATTGCTTCTCCATGAGCCCCTCCAGTACAGGGTGATTCCCAGCAGAAGCAGAATTGCAAGTGAGGCCCTGTTTCCCCCCCACCTGAGACTTTCCAGGTAAGCAAATGTCAGGTTATAGAGGTCATAGCTGCATATAATATCTACCTCAATGTAAGCTGGGTTGTTTGTACTATTGGCAACTCTTTGAGATGGCTAAACAGAATTCATGCCGCAAGCTTTATTTTGATGTTTTAGGCTACAATGCTACACCTTACACGAGTGGAACAGAATGAACAGCAGCCTCTTATACTATTGGTGTCAGCAGCTGTCTCCAAGCACAAAAGCAGAAAGCAAGGCCCAAGTATCACACTAAGACAAATGTGGGTGGGAATAAGAGGCCCCATGATCCTGAACACAACCTTCAGCATGAATAGGAAGGAAATGTGCCTCATGCAGCCTCCCTTTCTATTTTCGTGTGAAGTATCAAGCTAAAGACCGAGCCAGTGATGCTCACACAGCAAAACAGTTTCCTGAGAAGGGGCCACTTTGTTCAGAACCCTGCCAAATATGGGCAAGCCAACGGAAGCCAGCTTTTGCATGCCCTGTAGCACATGCACGCAACCTTCTTTGGTGTTCTTTGGCTTTCCAGAGTGTTGGTAACTGGGGCAGAGAATTTTTTCCCCTGGAGTGAAATTGGAGGTGTGCTTCACTTGATTCTCCATATGTCTATTTAGAGTCCAGTAGCACCTTTAAGACTAACAAAACTTTATTCAAGGTATGAGCTTTTGTGTGCACACACACTTTTTCGAACACTTTTTCCAATACCAGCTGGATCTCCATATATCTATGTATAATTGTCTCGGCCAGCTTTATTGATTGTGGGCAGGCAGGCACCTTGCAGCTGCAGGACAGTTTATTTCTTGCTTCTTTTGCTGGCACTTCCTCGGCAGTAGTGATGCTTCTGGGACTACCTGATCACTGATCAACTGTAGCGACTACAGATGACTTTCTGGTGCATCCTTCCTTCAAGATGGTGTCTCTGTCCATATATTGGCAGAGAAAGGGTTGGTTGGGGTGGCCTATATTGGATGTTCCACTTCTGAAGGTATAAAGCAATGGATGCATTCAACATGATGGACTGATTTTTTTAAAGATAACAGGGGCCACACCAGTAACCATATAGAGACAGCAAATCTCTGAATACTAGTGCTGGAAGACAGCATCAGCCTTGCCTTGGCTTCAATGTCCTGTTCATTGGCCCTTCAGGGCTGCTGGTTTAAAGCATAACAATTTTAGAGAAAATAGTAAGATGTTTTTTGCCACTTTGCCTCCCCCAATCACTTAAGGGAGGGAAAGTCTAGTAAAAACAGGATATAGTTTTTGAAACCTCTGTAACTATTGTCTTTACAAGCTCTGGTGTAGGTATACTGGTCATGGGCTTCAGCTGCTAAGGTGTAATATTTATTAACATTCCAACTGTTTTAAAAGGGGGATGTGTGCTGCTGGTGGGAATGAGCACAGCTGAGAAAGGAGCAGGCAGCACCACTGTTAGTCAATGGCAAACAGGAATGTTTACTATGTATATGGCAATGGTATATGAACAATGCGTATAAGGTGAATGTATGCATGGTTGTTGTATTTTTGCATATGAGTGAGCATAGTTAGATCATCACTGAGCTTCAAAAAGCAACATTTCTGATTTTTTCAGTATCTGGTATGTATGTATATGTGTGTATCTATGTATGTATATTCTGTGTATACAGCATGTGAAAGGGTGAGTTTTTATATCTCTGACTCTGTGCTGCTTACTCTGATTACAGTCATTGCTGGAAGCATCCTTGAGGGCTTTTGTGCTGGAAAGGCAGAGTAAAAGAGAAATCAATAATACTAACTCAGATGTTAGTAGCACAGTCTTATACCAGCAGAGGAATGTCCAATAAGAAATGCTTCATTATACTGCAGTATTTTGCCTACTGAACACTGAACTCAATGAGACTTACTTTGGAATAGTTTCAGGTGCGTAGTGGTGTTGGTCTACAGTTGGTCTACAAAGAGGCAGATTTGAGTCCATTAGCAAAATTTCTGGGATAAGGTGCCACTGAACTCTATTTTGGAATATATATGCATACAAATAGATGGCATTTGCAGATACGTGTGTCATCATGTGGGTCGAAGGTTTTATCACTAGTTTGGATGGGAGGGGAGGCCTGGCTTTGTTCTGTAGACATCTGCTTTGTGTATAGAAGTTCCAAATTTAAACCCCGTCACCTTCTATTAAGAGATTCTCAGACAGCAGGAGTTGGGGGAAAGAATTTTCTGTACTTGAGACACGGGAGAGCTGCTGCCAGTTACATAATACTGGCAGGAGGATTAATGGTCTGACAGTATAAAGTAGTTTTAGATGATCCCAAATGAATGGTATTTCCTTATGTCAGTTTCTCAGGGAAGAACTAGAATTTATATGGATAAACACAGGTGCCTAAACTCATGTATGCTAAGATACCAAGAATGTACAGATGGAGGGATATTTACAGGGAAGATCTTAATTCTCCCACACCTACCTATTATTTGCTATAAATGACCCAACTTCTGTGATTTCCCTCAGCTGGATTTCCCTACTGTGGTAGGTAAAAAAAAAATGTTATTTGAATCTTCTGAGTGAAAGGGGAGAACCAGAAAGGGGAGAACACTCCCCCCCCACACACACACTCTAGAATTGCATAAGTATTATGAAGGAAATGTAAGGTTAGGGTTGTCAGAGGAATCATGAGGGGAAAGTAGAATTAAGGACCCATATAACCTCTGGTTGTATCCTTATTTCTATTGTATCTGTGTCTTATTTCTCAGACTGGCAAACTGTCAGTACCAATTCATTAAATCAATCAAGCAAAAGCTGCACAACTGAGAGAAAAACACCCTCCGAACACTGCTGATACTGGGTGAGGGGAGGGTAATGGTTTCTGAGAGCGCCTCACTGTTTTCCTGGAATGATGGCAGAAGGGACAAAAACCACAAACAGGTCTTTACTTGTGTCTGCTGATATACCATTTCGTTTCACCAGCCAAACTTGGCTATATTTGTCAACCATTTCTCAGCAAAGTGGATTATAGAGGTTGGGATTCTTGGCAATAAAGCCATCAGATTTCCACGGTAATGCATCTCTGCTAGAACTAAGAAACATGATCAACAAAGGAAAGCCACACCCATTTCTATGCTTTGTTAGTTTACCAGAAGTCAGAACACCAAGTCTAACTGAGCCATCCTAGGACCAGGCACCTGCAAGAGAACCGTAGAACAATGACCGAAGGCAGTGTGAGGGTTATAGTGGGAGAGGTGGTCCCATAGGTATGAGGCTCCCAAACTGTTGAAGGCTTTGAAGGTTAACACCAATACCTTGAATTGGATCCAGAGACTAATTGGGATCCAATGCAGCAGCTGCAGAACTGGAGTAATATGAGCTGCCCATGATGTTCCAGTCAGTAACCTGGTAGCTGCATTCTGGACTGCTGCAGCTTCTGAAGCATTTTCAAGGGTAGCCCTACGTAGAGCAAATCACAGTAGTCCAATCTGGAGGTGACCGTTGCATGGATCTGTGTGGCAAGGTCACCGTGATGCTGTGGGGAATCAGGAACATATCTTTGAAGCATCAGGCTGAAGTAAATCATTCTACACCTGACTTGTTTAGTAAGGCACCATATCAGACAGCACTTCGGACATGAGTTCAGATTTGTCAGGATGCAAGCCTTTTCTGACATAACCTTACAGTTCATTTTCACTTTCTTCTGCATACAGATGGTACAACTGGAAATCTACATTCATTGGTCTATTTCCTCTTTGCTTGTCATTGGCTTTGAGAGTTTAAAAAAAACCCTCAGAGAACTTTTCTCACTTGCAAGATTGGAACCATGAAAACAGGAAAAGGGTGGACTTTCCATTGTTTTGTGGGAGGTAAAAAGGTTAGGTCACCCTTGAGTGAAAGTGTCAGAGAAAGAAAGTAAATGAAAATATCTGATTGTAGGTGGGAGAATATTTAGACGGGTTTTATCAGACTCTGCACAGATAAGAAATGCAGTTCTGTGCTGAATTTTCATGTGGTTGAAGTTCCAAACCAAAAGTTACTCTGTGCGCGTGTGCGCGCGCATTAAGGGGATGGGGCTGAAAGGTTAATAAACCTTCTCCCCTTGTGTTCTTTAATGTCCTATGCCTGGCTGTATCTGGTGCTTTTCTGAAATGCTGTTGCTTTGGCACATCTTTATTTTTAATCTTGAACTTGTACATGATCCCAGCCAAACAGGGATCACTAGTGAATGTGATGATTTCATGGCACCACATGGCCAATTATAATTACTGGGGCTCAACAAAGCCCCTCCTCACTCTGAGGAGAAAAGGGAAATATTTTCTCATTACTTAAGCAATTGTGCAGACACTCTCGAGCTTGCTGAACTGTGCTGGAAGTTTCACTGCCTGCAGTGCTGTGTAGTAAGACTGTGCTCCAAGACAGCTGTAGAATTTGGACAGTGATGTGCATTTGAGTGCACATCTAAAGGCTAATCATCCCCAATCCTTACTGAGGCCTCGTTGGGTAAAAAAGGTAAAGGCTTCCCTTCCTCAAAAGCCAGTCAAATCCGACTCTAGGAGGCGGTGCTCATCTCCATTCCCAAGCCAAAGAGCCAGCGCTATCCGAAGATGTTTCCATGGTCATGTGGCCGGCATGATTAAATGCCAAGGTGCACAGAATGCTGTTACCTTCCCAACAAAGTGGTACCTATTTATTTACTTGCAATTTCTTGCTTTCGAACTGCTAGGTTGGCAGGAGCTGCGGTACTAGGGTCTCGAACTGCCAAACTACAGACCTTCCGTTCTGCTGCTCAGCATCTTAATCTCTGAGCCATCGCGGCCCCATCTGCATATGAAGTTCAACTTGGCAGCTTCTTGCTGGAATGTTTTCATTTCCGAAACGCTTCTGCTTACTGTGTCCTTTGAAGTCTCTTATCGAATGCCCAGAGAGGTTGAAATGAGAGCCAGTTTGCTGTAGTGGTTAGGAGCGTGGACTCTAATCTGGGAGGACTGCGTTTGATTCCCCACTCCTCCACATGTAGCTGCTGGTGTGATCTTGGGTCAGTCATAAGTTATTTCAGAGCTGTTCTCTCAAGGGAGAGAGCTCTCTCAGCCCCATCTACCTCACAGGGTGTATGTTGTGGGGTGGAGAAGGGAAAGGACTTTGTAAGCTGCTCCGAGACTCCTTTGGGTAGTGAAGGGCGGGGTTATAAATTCAGCCTCCTCCTCCTCCGCCTCCCCCAATGGTTTTTGATGGTTTCCATTTTTTTTATGACTGGTTTCTGTTTATATTTTGTCTTGTGTGTAAACCAGAGGTCGATTCGGGGGGGATCGCGGGGGATCGCAGTTCCCCCAGGTGAGGTGCGGGGGTGGGGTAGGGCACATGACAAAGCCCCGCCCCCTGCTTCCAGCCGCCCCGCTTCTGGCCCTCATTCAGCCAGGAGGAGGCAGGAGAAGAGGAAGGGTAAGTTGCTTCCTCCCCGCCTCTCCCCACCCCTGCCTGCCTGGGGCCAGGGAGGGCCTTGGTGGGGCTTCCTCGCACTCCCGCCGGCCTTGCAGGTCCATCGCCGGGCCCCTGATGTCAGGGGGTGTGGCATATGCTAATGAGTTATACTAATGAGTTCCCCTAGCTCTTTTTCTACGAAACGACCCCTGGTGTAGACTGTTCACTCTGACCAATGTAAATAGCAAATGAGCATTTAGGGTTGCCTCAGCTGGAGGCCTGGAGATCTCCCACTTTTACAACTGATCTCCAGCTGACAGAGATCAGCTCCCCTGGAGAAAATAGCTGCTTTGACGGGTGGACTCTATGGCATTGTACCATGCCGAGGCCCTCCCCCTCCCCAAACTCCGCCCTCTCCTGGATCCATCCCCAAAGTCTCCAGGTATTTTCCAACCCAGAGGTGGCAAACCTAAGAGCATTGCTGGCACATGATAGATAGCATGTACAGACAAATGAGCTCTTGATGATACAGCCATTAGTGCTGGGTCGTGTGGTAGTGTCATTGGAGGGCTTGTGGAGGCAGTTTATTACAGGCATTAATCCCTGGGTTTGTCTCTCCATTGGGTGGTCCATTGTTGTTGTTATTGTTGAGTAGATTGGAAGGGTGCCTGTAAGCAAGGTCCTAGGAGAGGGAATGACTGTCTTTCAGCAGAGCTTATAGATTCTTGATGATACAGTGACATCTAGATAGACTGAAACCATAAACAAAGTTTAAGGGGAATAAGACAAATATCTGGGCTGAGGAATTAGCAGCTCTCCAGTAGACAGCCAGTGCGGTGTAGTGGACAGAGAGGCAGACTAGGGCTCTGGAGAACCCAAGTTTGAATCCCCACTTCTACCACAGAAGTGCATTGAGTGACCTTGGGCCCATCAGAAACACTCAGCCTAGTGTACCTCACAGGGTTGTTGTTGTAACAGAATGGAGGTGGGGAGAGCGATGTTCTAAGCGTCTTTGAATCCCAAATGGGGTGAAAAGCAGGATATAAATAAATAAATGGAAATGCAGTCATGGTGATATCAATCACTCACTATCCATACTCAGTACTACCAGCCCACTTTAAGAGCCAGTCTCTCCAGGCATCCAAATGTTGTGCAAGTTACTCCACTTAAGGGGAGGCAAGAGGCCAAGGAGACACAGCAAGAGAGGAAGAAAAGACAGCCGTAGCTGCCAGACCATGGAGGTCCAAACAGAAGTTTGAATCCCAAGACAAAAGTGTCTGGACTACAGACGCTTCAGTTTCATTGCAACAGGTTTGGGTTTAGCAGTTGTAAACACAAGGGTGGTGCTGCGCAACCAAAAACATCCAGTGCAAGGGTCTAATTTGGAAAAAAGATTCTTTCCCCTGTTATAAGGCAGACAGCATTCAAAAAAACCAAAAGGTTCTTTTGTTTCCAGGCCTGGAGAGAGCTCAGGTGAGTTACCTGACTAGACAAGGGGGAGAACGGGATGCATCAGGGCACTAGGAAAAAAGTTCTAAATAAAGTAAAAGAGCGGAAGTGTCCAGGTGGGGAAGAAGCATGTCAGGAGGCAGTCTTGGCCTGATCAGCAAAATGGGGGCTTGTCGAGCAATTCATAGAGTCTGAATTGGATTTGGAGGAAAGTCAGTTCCAGGCGAAAAATGGTGAAGGCTTGCGATAAACGGACAGATTCTGTGTTTGGCAAATGCTAATGTGACCATTCTGCTTGTGGCTGGAGGCATGCTAATTAATCAGAAGGGTGGTGATGGTCCTTGATTAAGGTTACTGAAAAGGAGGGCCAATATTAAAACTTTTCCATAAAAAATAAAAAGAGGTACATGTATTTATTAATAATAACAAATTTTAAAACATATATAGGGGCCCATTTACAACCAATGTAAATGGGCCCCTATATATGTTTTAAAAATTGTTATTATTAATAAATACATGTACCTCTTTTTATTTTTTATGGAAAGGTTTTAATATTGGCCCTCCTTTTCACTAACCTTTGTTTGGTTCTGGAGTTTATTGTTAGGTTCAGTTTTTTCCCCTTCTTGTTTCTGCTTGATGGTCCTTGATTAACCATCTGATGGCTAAACAGCAGGTGCAGTGAGGCTTCTCTCTGGGGATACCTGTTCTAGTCTAGTGATTAGATAAGACACAGTCCTGCCTTCTCCGCTGATCCTCTGTCTTTTGTCTCTGTGACAGCCGGAAACCTGATTAATGTCTGGGTGGAAGACTAAAAGGAGAGAAGTTTATTCCAATGGCACAATATATTTGTGTGTTTATGTGCGAGACCAGACACAAAATGGAGGTAAAACTTACACATACAAACAAGCTAGCTTTACTATTTACTTGTTTTACTAAACTCCCAAGTGGATAATTAATTGGTGGGGGGGAGTATTTAGTGATTTCTCAACTGTTTCCTAACACAGTTTAAATAAACATTGGTATTGGACTATTGCCTGACCTGGATAACCCAGGCTAGTTTGATCTTGTCAGAAGCTAAGCAGGGTCAGCCCTGGTTGGTTCTTGGATGGGAGACCACCCAGGAAGTCCAGGGTTGCTATGCAAGGCAATGGCAAGCCACCTCTCTTCATCTCTTGTCTTGAAAACCCTATGGGGTCACCATAAATTGGCTGTGACTTGACAGCAAAACGGCAGCAACATCCTGTTAAGCCTAACAGATGAAATAGAGTTTCCAAGTTCTCAGGCAGTGTGCCTCTGAATAGCCCACACTGCAGAGACAAAACAGAAAAGAGTTGCTGTCTTCATGAGCTGCTAGTAGGAAGGAAGCATTTGTCTGGCGAACAATGCAAACAGGATACTGGATTAAACAAATCCTTGGTCTAATCCAGCAGATACGCTTCACACAGTGATAACCTATACCAAAAGATTACCTCCATGTAGAAAAATTGTTACCATGTGTTGGAGAGGAAAAGAAGGGGGGGCAATAAAAACCATTCCTATGATTAGCCAATAAGTAATTTTATTAAAAATAATTTAGAAGGAAAGAGCTTGGATTTGAGGTGCTGTTTAGGTATATAAAGCAGGACATCTTGATGTATTGTGATCTTTGAGCCGGTTTTTGCAAACTTAACAAGGGTTCCTCTTTCTTTCTACTTTCAATTTACAAATCAAAGTTCAGCCAAAACTTTATTCCTTCCGAATGCTTTCTTGTTGATCACACAAATAAATTTGGTCTGTTTTTTGGCAATACGCCTACAAAGATTGGAAATAGGCTCAAAGGATAAAGTGGAGACCAACAAGCGTGAGCAGCTTCATGCAAATGTTATGTAAACTTATGGCCATGAGTCAAGTTTTCCTGTCTCCTGCTGCTCCAATGGAGTGGTTCCCTGGCATGTCTTTTCGCTGCCTGGCACTGTTGCCATTGTTTGTGGTCAACATAACCTTGAATGGAAACACACACACACAGACACACAGACACACACACACACACACAGAGCGAGCTTGTCCTTGAGTGCATTTTCTCATTGGTTATTCCTAACCTTTCGCAAGAGCTATGTACAAAGTGTTCTGAATGCACACAGATCCTGGAAAACAAGAGGCAATAACATTGACTAAATTCAGAGAATACAGCTCAAGAGTTCCATTTGGATATAAGGGTTAGATATTGTGTATTTATGGATTGGATAAATTACTGGGGTTGAACTTGGCTTCAGGTGGTTTTCAATTATGGAAGGACATTTTAGAAATGGTTTTCTGTACATCACATTGTGGTTGGGACTGGTACTTCCTGACAGGTTCAGCCTTAGCCGAGGTGGAAGTTCACACATTAAGGGCAGATTTAGGATGGGCAAATTCTTGATCTGGTAAATGATGAAGCCCATTCCAGTGGTCAGTTGGAAGAAGAGGAAAGAGAAAGAAGAAGCAGGGCTGCTTTGGGGGGTGGGATGGGTTAGGCCAGGGGATAAGATTCTGGGTGCCCTGGTCAGTATAAGGGCCTACTGGGGCTAGGCGAGTCATGTCATGTGTTGGCTGTATGCGCTGTATGCCATCCTGAGATTCCTGGATAGAAAGATTACTGAGATCAAGTGGGATCAGGGGAAACATATGGGCCACAAAGCAACAAGGTGACCAAGGAAACAAGGTAATTTGCCCTGTACTGAAAAGGAGTCAAGTTTGGAGCTACCCACACCTGGAGGATCTGACACCGGTAGCCAATGTTCCCTCTAAGCCGTGGAGTGTTGTGAGCAAAAATTCTACTCTGTGAACTACTGGCATTAAAGTTGTGAGCAAGTGATTTGGCTACTGCATAAAGTAGTTTGCTCTGGAGCCATCCTTCCTGAGCGAAGACGAAAATGTGTGAGCTGGAGGCTAAAATACTGTGAGCTAGCTCACGCTAACTCAGCTTAGAGGGAACACTGCCGGTAGCTCACTTGCTTTCTTGCAGTTGTGAATGAAGCAGCTGTTTTGTACCTGTAGCTTGTGAAAGCATACTGAATCATTCACCTCTGTCTAAAAAAAATTGCATTAAGTTAAGGTGACCTTCAATGTGCTTTAAAATGTAGAATTAATTTGTAATATAATTATTGTGGCCCACTGAATTTGGCTACTGCCCCCTTTTTTCCAATACCCAAGCTCCATTTTGGGAGCTTGCAGAGTTAAGCCAGTTTTCCTGAATATTCGTGCAGTCTAAATTTCATTTGTTTAGGAATGTCTGCTACCCTGAGTGACCTTTCACCTATTTCCCCCTCTCCAGGCTTTCCTAGGAAGCATTTGGGCATTCCGTTTAGAATACCTGCAGTCTCAATTTCAGTGTTAGTAAATTTTGTCCCGCAGAAGAGGTGTGGTTACTTCATTCCAGTGCATGATGTATTACTTGCTCAACTCTACTTAACCCAGGGCCCCAGAGATAATAAGCTGAGACAATGTCATTTTAAAAAGAGCTGAGAGCCCCCCCCCCCGAGATG
>NW_015168070.1:71567-94933 GCF_001447785.1 Gekko japonicus
CTGTCGGCGGGGGCTGACGCCCCAACGCCCCCACGAAGATTACGCCTATGCAACACTGTAAACAAGGAAGTGAAACCAGCCATGCATATTTTTTGGGAAAAAAAAATCCCCCAAAGCTGACAAATTCTTATTTAAAGGGATTCTAAGTTTAATTTCTGGAAATGGAGATGTGGGGAGAAAACAATTGATTGAAGACAGCGACAGTTTTTCATCTGGCTGGCACTCCTTTTTCTCCTGCCTCCCTCCTCCATGAGGCAGTGGCAAGTTTTTAAGCGACTCCATCGCCATCTCAATGGATATAGGTTTTTTTACTGCACTATAGTATGGATTTAAGTATGATTTTGTTATGTATATGTATATCGTTTTATACTGATGTGCACCGCCCTGAGACCTGTTCCACGGGGAAGGGTGGTTTTACAAATCAAATGTAATGAATAAATAATATAAATAAAATTCTACCTCAGTTGCATAGGAGAGCTTCCTGAGACTCTGTGTCATTGCTGGTATTGAACACATGAAGCTGCCTTATGCTGAATCAGACCAGCCAGTATTGTCTAATAATGTGATGGGTAGTGGCTCTCCAAGACCTTGGGTACTGGTCTCAAATAATGGACTACCTGTGAACTTTAACTGGAGATGGCAGGGATTGAACCTGGGACCTTCTGCATGCAAAGCAGGGGCTCTTCCACCAAGCCACAGCCCTTTCCCTATTGCCCCTTCGTCAGAGAAGGGGAGAAGCAGGCTCTCATAAGAGACAAGAGACCTGGGTTTGACTGGGCTGCATGGGTCTCAAGAACTTCCAGAGCCCATTCCGCTTCTAATTCTTTCAGGTGTGTCCCAGGACTGGTTTCTGAGAGAGGGATATGCTACCTCCTAGTCTGTCTTTGAGGTGCCACTGGACTCAGACTTCGTTCATCTTCAAAGCCTGTCTGCCATGTCTCCTCCTCCACAAAGAGAGTTTTGGAAGGCATAGTTTCAAATAGGGAAATGTGGAGAAATGTTCAGGAGGGCATTTTTATAAAGGGGTTAGAACTGTAGTACAATGGAAGTGCTAAGGATGCTTTTATAAGGGACCAAGCGGGGACCTGTAGGAAACTTGTGGGAGTGGCTGTCCCATTTCACCTACCTTTGCTTCCTCCCATCTCCTTCTGCTTCTCCCAGTCTCTCATTCTTTCCCCCTTTCACCATCCTTTATTTTTCTCTCTCCCCCCATGCCTGTTACTTTCTGTTCCTGCCTCCCACACCTTCACTCTCTTCCCCTCTTTTTGTCCCCCACCCTATCACTCTCTTTCTCTTCCTGCCTTCCCACCTCATCATTCTTTCTGTCGCTTTATGCCCCCCACCTGTCATCTTTTCTCTCTTTCTGCCCCCACCCTATCGGTCTCTCTTTATGCTTCCCATCACTGTCCCCCACCTGCTGCCGCCCCCCCCCCAGCAGCAGTGGTGCTCCCGGCTGCCCACCTGCTTTCTCCCCTCCCAGCAACCGCAGTGGAATTTCTGTGCAGGCGCTGAGTTTGCGTTGGGGGTGGGAGAGATTAAAACCACCCTTTTTGGTAAGTTTTTAGATTTTTTTTTGCAAATCTGGGGTTCCCTTCAAGTTTGCAGAAAAACCTCCTTACCATGTGGCCCTGATCCACAGATGTAAGTATCTCCAGATCAAGGCAGAGTTGACTATTAGATGTATAGATAGGATTATATGTTAGGTATATATATACATATATATATAGTCAATTGTCATCAGTATTGTATGCATCACTTTACTTTTAGCGAATTGCCTTTTACATTTGTGATCCACTTTCTGCAGTAGACAATATCGTTTTCTAATTCTGTAAGCCTAGTCCTACTGCATTGGCTATTATGAACATAAGAACATAAGACACCAATGTTGGATCAGGCCAAAGGCCCATCCAGTCCAACACTCTGTGTCACACAGTGGCCAGAAATACCAGGTGCCATCAGGAGGTCCACCAGTGGGGCCAGGACATTAGAAGCCCTCTCACTGTTGACCGCCCCAAGGACCAAGAAGACAGACTCTGTCTGACTGAATGTTTTTTATATTTTGTCATCTACCTTGGAGAGGGAAGGTAGCATGGTATAGCCAGATCTTATCAGATCTTGGAAGCTAAGCAGGGCTGGTGCTTGGAAGGGAGAACACCAAGGATGACTCTGCAGAGGAAGGCAATGGCAAACTATCTCTGTTTCTCACTTGCCTTGAAAGCCCCTTGCTGGGGTTGCCATAAATTGGCTGCGACTTAATGGCCGTTTACACAACACAATCCTCCTTGAGCTGGATACCCTGACCTGGATAGCCCAGGCTAATCCAATCTTGTCATATCTCAGAAGCAAAGCAGGGTCAGCCCTGGTTAGTCTTTGGATGGGATACTGTCAAAGAAGTCCAGGGTCATGACACCGGTGCAGGCAATGGCAAGCCACCTCTGAATGTCTTTTGCCTTGAATACCCTGCTGGGTTGCCATAAGTGTCTGCGACTTGACATCCCTTTCCACCACCACCAGTCCGCCTTGAGTGCCAGTGAGAAAGGTGGGCTATACAACCATCGAATGAATGAATGAATGAATAGATTAAAAATATGGTGGAAGGAGGGTGGAAGCTTCCTTGGTGCTTGCGTTCCACCTTCATCCCCCAGAGCCCCTAACAGTGATTTCAGACTCATGGTTCCATCACAAATAATGTTCTGGGCAACATGGATTGGGAGGAAAAGCTAGGAAAGGAAGTTGGTGGGAGGGGAGTACTTGGAAAGAGAAAAGAACTGACCCCTCATCTTCTACTTTCCAAAGGAGCAAAAAACATCCAGACTTCGAAGATACAACAAACAAAAATACTGTGGAGAATAATGAAAACAAATAGGTAGTATATATATTTGTGTGTGTGTGTGTGTGCGTGTAAATGAAAATGCATTAACAATAATAAAGCCACAACTTTTCAGCATTCAGAAACAATATCAAAATACAAAGTGCATATTGCATGTACAAGTCCCAATCCGTATCAAAGCAAGCCATACCAGTCAACATGAAATAAAGTTGTTTGTAGAAATGTTTGTGTGTGTTCTTATCTTCAGTTCTTATCGATAAGATATGAATGTTCCTTCTTCCTTTCTTCCTTTAATGATAACGTTGACTTGGAAACCTGTTTGCAGAATATGATTTTTTGGAAGAGAATACAGGAATTTAATATTCGCAAATCCAGAGAGTTCAACAAAGTCAGTTTCACATCAAGCACTGAAGCTGGAGCAATATGCTTTGAAGACAAGCCCTTCCACTGTTGCCCCCCAAGCACCAAGAATGCAGAGCATCACTGCCCCCAACACTGAAGACAAGCAATACTGGTGGGACTTCCTATCTCACGTTTTCTTGCTGTCGTGTGACCCTTGCTCATCAGGGTCTTAGTGATTCTGGGGTCCTGGGCAAAATTTGAGGCTGAGGATCACTCTGGCTGCAGGGGAGAGCAATCAGCTGACCACCCTACTGCTAGCTGCCAAAACGGCCATGGGAAAAGGCCCCACCTCCTGGCCTGGCCTGGCCCATCCAAAGGAGAAAGTAGAAAGAGGCGGTCTGCCTGCCCTGCCCTCCCCCCCTGAGGGGGAGGGAGGAAGCAGCAGCCTACCCAACTAGCTGGGACCTCCATTCTGGAACAGAGTGGGTGCCACCTCCCTACCGCACTCTGCATGGGGCTCAGGTATGTCAGGTGCCGCCTTGCTCTCTCTGCCTCTGGACTTAGGTGGGGTGGGTGCTGCATTCTTCTGTGTGGGGCTCAGGTGGGCTGGGCACTGCCTCCCCTGTGCAGTGCCAGGCTTGGGTGGGTCAGGGACTGCCTTCCTCACTCTGTGTGCGGCTCAGGGGGACCAGACGCTGCCTCCCCCAGACCATGTGGATCTCCCAAAGGCCAGGCACGACTCTACTCTCTCTGCTCTAGCCTCAGGCAGACCAGATGCCACCTTACCCGTGCAGGGCTTAGGCGAGGCTGGTGGAGCCCTTTTGCTGCTGGCCCTGCAAGGTGTGGTCCTGCTAGGTGTGTGTGGGGGAGGTCATCCGTTGTGACTCAGTGGCGGAGCATCTTCTTTGCGTGCAGAGGGCCCCAAACTCAATCCCCAGCATCTTCAGTTAAAAGGTGGGCTTGCTGTAAGGTTTGATGAACAAAGAAACGGAAAAGATCCATAAAGTCAGGAAATTGCTCTTAATGAGCCAGTCAGAGGGAAGCTTCTGGGACCCCTAACTGCAAACTACAATTCCCAGGAGATACAAGTCTTTAAAGATACAGCACAGTTTTACTAAACTACAGATAACGCTGACTGGGGCAGCACAAAAGGATCAGGTAATAAGTGATATGAAAGACCTCCACCTGAGATCCTGGAGACCCACGGCCAGTCCGAGTAGACAGTACTGTTCTTGATGAACCAACAGTCTGGGTCGGTGTAAGGCAGTCTCATGCTTCATGTATTCACTTGGAGACGTCCCAGGGCGCGTAATGGCCAACCCTCCCCTGTCCCCCGTCAGGCAGCACGGGGGAATCGGAAGCAGCAGTGGCAGGGACTTCAGGGCAATGGCTGGGGCAGCTGGCGGCAAGGTAGGGTTGCCAGCCTCCAGGGGGTGGCTGGAGATCTCCTGCTATCACAACTGATCTCCAGGCTACAGAGATCAGCTTAGCTGGAGAAAATGGCATCTTTGGAAGGTAGACTCTATGGCATTACACCCCACTGAAGTCCCTCCCCTCCCCAAACCCTGCCCTCCTTAGGCTTCACCCCAACATCTCCAGGTATTTCCCAGCCTGGAGCTGGCAATTCTACTGCAAGGTGGTCGTGGTGGCTCCTAGCATGCCCATTCCAGCATGGGGCCACTGTAGCTGCCCAGCAGGCCCAGTAGCGAAGACTGCCCCTGTTGGTGATGTGTCTGAAAGCAGGATGCCTGTCACTACTGTGGGGCTCTTGGGTGGGTGTGGGTGGTAGGCGGTGAGATCAAGCAACAGGACAGATTTTGACTGGGGTTTCTGATGAACAGCAGCGAGGCCCTGATGAATATTTGCTGTTTGCTGGGAAATAGTTTGAATATTTTGGAACATCTGTAATAATAATAATAATAAAAAGCGGAAATGCATTTTAAAGCTTCCGAGAAAGGAATTTCTTGGCAACTTACGACCATTAGTGTCGATATTAAACATTCACTTCATTGCGTCCCAGAACAAGCCTGACCAAGAAGTCAATACAGCCAAAGAACGTGATCACTTACTGTATTGTGCTCCATAAAATTAAATGGAGACACACTTCCCAATGAAAAGAATCAGTTTAAAAACTAGTTGTTTTATTCACTTACTGAAATGGCATTACTGGCCTATGCAGCGCAACAAAGCCGTGATATTTCTGGTGAGAGAGTTTCTGAGAATAATAAGCACATTGTGTCCTGAATGCTTGCACTGTCTGATTTCTTGTCAGCTTATGAAACTGGAACTTGGAAGAAACAAAGAAGAAATTCAACAGAAGAAAAGATCATGAGCTTAAATTATTGAGGGTTTTTTTTACTCCCCTTAGTGAGACTCATAGGGTGATTTCCCACAAGCGCTGCTCCACGCTCACTCTTCTCTTTGGCCCGATAGTACGTGTCAATTTCACACAAGCTGCTGCGCGACCGCATTTTGCCCCACAGCTTCGTGCGATTTCCCCCGCGTCTACTCAATTGGGTGATTTCCCACAAGTGCTGCTCCGCGCTCACTTCTCCCTTTTGCCCCGATGGTACGTGTCAATTTCACACAAGCTGCTGCGCGGCCGCATTTTGCCCCGCAGCTTCGTGCGATTTCCCCGGCGTCTGCTCAATCCTGTTTTTTGAGGATCGAGTAGACGCGGGGAAAATCGCACGAAGCTGTGGGGCAAAATGTGGCCGCGCAGCAGCTTGTGTGAAATTGACACGTACCATCGGGGCAAAAGGGAGAAGTGAGCGCGGAGCAGCGCTTGAGGGAAATCACCCAATCCTGTTTTTTGAGGATTGAGTAGACGGGGGGGAAATTGCACGAAGCTGCAGGGCAAAATGCGGCCGCGCAGCAGCTTGTGTGAAATTGACATGTACCATCGGGGCAAAAGGGAGGAGTGAGCGTGGAGCAGCGCTTGTGGGAAATCACCCATAGAAAACCACTTTTCTCATACCTCCCCACAGGTATGAGGGTGGCAGAGGGTGCCATAGGTACAACCACAGTTGGTCCAGCTGTAGTCTTGGGATACGTTCAGATATTATTTTTGAACTCACATGAACACACACAAAGCTAGCTTATATTAAGCCAGACCTTGAGTCTATGAAGGTCAGTATTGTCTACTGTGACAGGCTGCGGCTTTCCAGGGTCTCAGGTGGAGGCCTTGCACATCACCGACTACCTGACACTTTTGACTGGGGATATTTTTAACTGTTGGGGATTAGAACCTGGGACCTTTATTTTCGCTAGTTTTAGCACTGCAGTTCTTTGATAGTAGTGCATTGTTAGAGTGATTTACACTGTTGAGTCTCCCATAACACTAGTAGAACTGGTCCACTAGGCCCCTGAAGCCCTTTCTTGAGCCCAAGGCTAATTTAAGACACTCACACCATCAAAGAAACGTGAGTATATTTTGTAGTGCAGGATTTTTCAAGCTCATAGGCAAATACCAATCCACCCCAGTATTCTACTGAGTATGATTGCTCCAGGATATCAGTTTTGGGTTTTCTTTTTTAAAGTGTGCTTGCTGCAAATGTCCCCCCCCCCCCAAAAAAAAAGGGTACTTGCACTGTTGAATTGTACATTGTAAGCACCTTGGGCTTATGTGGGGAATGTTCCAAGTACATTGGTGGCACAGTATAAATGTTATGTTTGTATATATTACGGATAGAACTTAAGAAGAAAAAGAGTCAGTTCTACAGAACTTAGTAATACCTGACTATGGCTGGTATCTGTGTGTTTTCTCTGCTGGAGCATATAGCAGCTTCAGGCGAGGAGTGATCCAAATCAGGAAGATGGCCCAGGGCGAAGTTCTTTCCCAGCATTGTGGCACTCATCTAACCTGCCCCTTCCCACGACTTCCCTGAAATCTTTTTTTTTTAAAACTGGAGAAAATCTGATTACGTATCTCCTGCTGCCTTGTCTACTTTCACTTTAGGAACTGGAGAGAGAGGGCGAAGCAGCCCTGTATACCCAGAAAATTTTCAGCTGGGGGGGGGCAGGGGGCATGCCTCTGCTGTGGTAACATCACTTGTGACATCACCAGGATGTGATTGGCTGCCAGGCAGGCTCTCCTTCTCCCTTCCCGTTCACAGAGGCTCAGGAGCCTCCTGTGCGCCAGGAATGGAGAGGGAGAAGGAGAGCAGAGGAGGCAGGCAGGGCAGTGGACAGTGAGCAGAAAGAGCCATCAGGATGCCTCTTTCTGCTCGCCACCCATTGCCCTGCCTGCCTGCCTCCTCGGCTCTCCCTCAGCAGCAGTGTGGTGGCTGGGCTGGCTGGCAGAGGCACAGTGAGGTGTGGGGTGGGCCATTCTCTAATGTGGCACTTCACTGCACCACACAACTGTGAGGTGTGGGGTGGGCCTGCCCTGGCACTTCCCTGTGCCTGCGCCAGCCAGCTCAGCCACCATGCTGTGCTGAGGGAGAGCCGAGGAGGCAGGCAGGCATGTGTCTTTGCCGATGGGGCTCCTAGGGGTCGGGGGAAGGAGGGATCTGGTATCCGCCTGGGGAGGACTGGGAGCCATCTGTGGGGGCACTGTCCCCCAAAGGCCCCCCCATGGCTATGGGCCTGGGGCAAAGGAACCTCCCTTCCTCTCTTCCCTTCTTTCCCACTTTGCTTTATTGCCTGCTTCGTTTAGCTTGTGACTAGAATGTGATCCTTCAGTCAGGGTTTGTCTCCTTTTAACATTCATATGGTGCTTCATTTTTAAGCTAGTGTGGTGTAGTGGTTCGAGTGGCAGAGTAGGATCTGGGAGTATGGTTGCCAACCTCCAGGTGATGGCTGGAGATCTCCCATTATTGCAACTGATCTCCAGATGACAGATATCTATTCACCTGGACAAATGGCCGCTTTGAAAGCTGCACTCTGTGGGATTCTACGCCACTGAAGTTGCTCCCCTCCCCAAACCCCACCGTCATCAGGCTCCACCGGTAAAATCTCCAGGTATTTCCCAACCCAGAGCTGGCAACCCTTTCTCGGAGACCCAGGTTCAAATCCCTGTTCTACCACGGAATTTTGCTGGGTGACCTTGGGCCAGTAAAATACTTTCAGCCCAATGTACCTCACAAGGTTGTTGTGAGGATAAAAACAGAGGAACGGATAGTGAAATAAGCTGTTACGGTTCCCAGCTGTGGAGAAGAGTAGGATATAAATTAAGTAAATGAATAATAAATACATTAAAATATAACAATAATGAAGATGATGGTACTAAGGATGTATGCTCTTGTAACTAAAGAAACAACTTCAGGACTTTATTGTGGAGGAGAAGATAAATCAGAATACTTGCAGGTAACACACTGCAACAGTTTTGGTATAGTAGCGTGAAAGAAAAAGCACCTGGACGACTCTGAACTGTGTAGAAAAACCCTAAGCACAAATGCAGAATGCAAGATTGTATGTTTCCATAGAGATAGGATTATATATACATTTGCAAGGAGTGATTTCTTTGCCACCAATTAGGATTTGGAGAAGTTAATACCATTCTTTGGCTTGCCGTTGTTGATACTGGGTTTAATCAGTAGCTCTCAAAACACAGAAATGCGTACATCTTAATAATCCTTCTCAAGGAATGTTAAAGAGAATATTTATTCAGGGGGGAAATTCTGGAAAGAAATACATTACCTGACATGATAGATATTCGCTTTGTTTGCTTTTTAAATGAGAGACAAACAACAACAACAACAACCCGTTGCCCATACCTGTCTTATGAATTCAAACACCTAGGGAGCAATCTGCAGGAAATCAACAGTGCGATTTTATGCAGAGCTCCTCCAGTTGAAATCCTTTCATTTCAATGGGCTTATACTGGCGGAACTGTGCACAGGATTGCACTGTGAGTATGCTCAAGTCCCATGGAAGTCAATGGGCCACACAAGTTGATGTAAGCCCTACACTGAACTGGTTTAAACATATCAGCTGCTGATTAGACAGTACTGAAAAAGGTACCCAAACAGGTATAGTTTATAGTGAGGCATCGTTTTTAAAGGGCCTGTGTACTGGCCAATGAATTGGCAGTATTTGCCCACCTGAATGGCTGACAGGGTATGCAAACACTGCCTAAGTATGGGCTGAGCCTGTTGCAGGGGATGTCCAGGATAGTGAGGACCCCCATGTGACATCCAGGATAGTGAGTCTTTTTTGGCTACCATAGATATATTAGTTCTTAATGAGATATCATATGAGTATGCTGAATTATGATCTGGGCCTGGGCATTCCCAATAGGAAACAGGCTCTCTCTTCCACAAGATAAAATAGTGATGTTTTCACTTGGCTTTCTCCCCCCATTTCCACTGCACATTTGCTAGCACATTTCCAATATGTTTTTTTTTTTTTAAATGCACCCAATGGATTACTATGACAAATGCTTTTTGCCTTTGGAAATTGTCTGTTTGCTAACCCTGTAATTACATTGGACACATTGTCTGGCTTAGAAAGCAAACACTTAGAGATGCTTGTACTTAAAAAAATAAAATAAACTGATACCCCCATTTCCTGGAGCCACCCAGACCTCAAGAGCTAATTGTCCTTATTTGATGTGCAGTGAAATTGGCTGAGTGCTTCTCCTCCGAGGTTGGGTCCCTTCTGCTTTGGAATGGAAGGCAGGACTCTGCTTGTTCGGAGAGGCTCTCGGGATAGAACAGGTAGGGAGTGCAGTAAGCGATTCTGAGGAAGCCCAGGTTTCTGGGATTTTGTGGTAAGCGCTGGTGGGAGAACCGAGTTGCCAGTCCTTAAGGAGTTTAAAGACAAGGACTTTGACTCCTTGCCACCTTGAGAAACTTGGCCAAGTGGTAATGGGACTGGAAGAGAGAGAGAGAGAGAGAGGAGTTAGACCACACTGCAGTTTTTCAGAATATATTTTTACAATTGCTCACTGAAGTTAGGCCAGACAGCATGTATAGTGTAGTGCCTAAATCAGGGCTGGTTCCAGGTTTTGGAGAGAACCCCAAGGCCACCTTCCCATTTTCTGCCTACTACCAGGCCCTGTTCATACCCTCATTCCTTCCAACCATCCTCAGGTCTCCTACCTGCCTGCTTGTGAGACCTCCCACCACCCATGCTCACTCATCTACACTGCCCGCAACCCCTTCCCTGGTGGCACTGGGAAGCGTGTGCAGCTGGGAGTATGGGTGGCAGAGCAGAGTAGCATAATGTCACTCTTGGGTTTCCCCCAGAAGTGATGTAACATTGTCACCTGATGGCACACTGCAGGAATCCTACTGGTCACCAGCTGCTGGGTGGTAACCTTATTTGGGAAATTCGGGGGTGAGGAGTGCACTTCTTTCACAGGACTAGGAACCTAGGGGAAAAGTTTACTTCTGACTCTGGTAGCACCTCTGCTGCCTGGCTAGGGACTAGGGCTGTGTGTCCTTGGCATGCCCGAGGCCAGGCAACAGACCCAGCAAGGAGGGTTTGGCCCCACTACCATATGGTGTCCCAAGGAGGGCTGGCGGCAAGGAAGTGGGAGAGTGGCTCAGGCCATGGGGAGGGGTAGAGCCCCAGGGACATTCGGGTTTCAGAAGTCATCAATCCAATTTTTTTATGATGTCCAAATGTGACCTCTTGCACAGATTGTACTTTGTTTCTTCCCCAGAAACTGAGATTCCAAAGCAGGATAAAAACTGTGATTTTCAGAGGGAAAACTCCAGTGCGTCCAGACACCTGCATTCAAGCATTGCAACAAAGTCGGATGGAACGTTTCCAAAAGAAGCAAAATAAAATCTTCGGTCACATTCTGCACATGAGGTGAGGGAAGCAACGCAGTAGGCACAGCCATTAACCTGATTTTTTTGTGATACCCAAATAGAGACTATAGTTTTCTGACTTTGTTTTGAATAATAGCACTTTTATAGTGTATGATATTGGTTATAAAATTAACCTATTAAACATTTTTTTAAAAACCAGGAAATGTTTATGAACAGGTTTCTAACACACCTGCTGAAAAAGCCAGTGCTGGACAAACTACTTCAGAGTAAGTGACTCTTATGAACAGCCTATGAAGGGTGTATAACGAAGAACAGTATATCATAGCAAGTGTTTTTTGGGGAGGAGGGGGCTGAGAATAGGGTCTTCCAAACAGAAAAAGTGTCATCATCTGTGAAATCTTAGGAGGTATGATAGCGACACACACAGAAACAAGTGGGAAAGCCCCGTCCCTGAGAAAATATATTGGCTGACAGGAACTTTTTGTTTTTTTGCAAATTCCCAAGAACTTTTGATGTACCCAGGGGAAATGAGGGTGATCTAGGGTTGCCAGCCTCCAGGTGGGGCCTGGGGATCTCCCGCTTTTACAACTGATCCCCAGCCGACAGAGATCAGCTCCCCTGGAGAAAATGGCTGCTTTGAAGGGTGGACTCTATGGCATTGTATTATGCTGAAGCCCCTCCCCTCCCCAAACCACGCCCTCTCCTGGCTCCACCCCCAAAGTCTCCAGGTATTTTCCAACCCAGACTTGGCAACCCTAGGGTGATCTGGAAACTCTGAAGGTAGTGGTAGCTGAGAAAAAGTGTTTGGGAAGCAGACGGTTAGGAATAGTGATGGAAGATGGATGCATCAGGGGATGGCTGAAGAGCCGGACTAGTAAAAAGGGTTACCCTGCCCTTGTCCTGGATTCTACAGACATCACTGCTTCGTTTCAGGATGATTGGCTTCACTTTATTACACACCCTTTAATAAAATGAAAAACCACACAGAGAAAAGAAGCGTTCATTCTCCGAAATCTATTTTATGCTCTGGCAGCAACTCTTAATGAAAGGGAAACTGTACATCCAGGAGATCTCATGGCTTCAAAATCTGCCGGGGCTCATTAAACAGTATAACAGAAAGGCACATAGCCTTTTAAAACTGAACCTGATGGAGATTTTCTCAAAGCAGCATCTGCTGTGTCCAGATAAGGGGACTCGACGCCTCTATGGAAGAGTAGGTCTCTCAACGGCTAGTAGCCATGATGGTTCCGTGAAAACTCATTTGGTCAGAGAAGTTTATCTCTGAAACCAGCTGCCTGAAGTAGGGGCTTCCTGGTTGGCCACTGTGGGGGAAATAGAGGACTACAGGAATCTTTTGTTTAAAGATTCTCCAGTTTTGTTCAAAGATTCTCCAGAGCCAGTTTGGTCTAGTGGTTAAGTGCGCGGACTCTAATCTGGGAGAACCGGGTTTGATTCCCCACTCCTCCACTTGCACCTGGCTGGATGACCTGGGGCAAGCCATAGTTCTGATAAGAGTTGTTCTTGAAAAAGGGCAGTTTCTGTCAAGAGCTCTATCAGCCCCACCTACCTCACAGGGTGTCTGTTGTGGGGAAGGGAAGGGAAAGGAGTTTGTAAGCCGCTCTGAGACACCTTTGGGTAGTGAAGGGCGGGGTATAAATCCAAACTCCCTCTCCTCCTCCTCCTCCTCCTCCTCCTCCTCCTCCTCTTCTTCCTCCTCCTCCTCCTCCTCCTCCTCCTCCTCCAGCCCATTCCACAGAACTCAGAGGAACCCAATGAGAACAGAGCATATTTCCCTATCTACATAGGCCCGCCTATTCATCTGTATATTGGCCTCTAATTTGACAATGGGAGTGAGATGGAATGAGCATTGCCTGCAATTGCTTCTGTTGTTTTCCTTATGGATTTATATTGGACAGATTTTACATGCTTAAAAGGTAAGCAGTATACTAACATACCCAATAGTCCTTCTTTCTAGGGGTTGTTCTTCGTGTTTTTATTTTTGCTGACTGTTCAGCATGCATATAGATAACAAGGGGAAATAGTTTTAAGACCTTAATTATTATTCCCCTTGTTATCTATATGCATGCAGAATGACTGATAATTCTTTATTTGCTGAATGTGGCAACTCCCAGAATGAGTGTACGTGACTTCTGACTATAGTTGCATAAGCAAGTTTCCTTCTGAGTTTTGGTTTATTTTCTACTACTCCGCAAACAAAACCTCCTGCTTTAAAGTACATGACCCGTGTTCTGGCATGCAATGGACAGCAGAGTGGTCTAGAAAGCCAGGTGCCTTTGTATCTTATATTTTAAAATGATGCGTTGCTATTACTACTGAATTAGCAAAATACCCATCATTATCAAAGGCTATGTGCAGAGAGAGGCTTATGTATTAGTGAGACCCCTGGACATTGTCTCAGGTCACCCGTCTACAGAGACGGAGGACTAATTTTGTTCTCACCATAATATTGATCAGAAGTGTAGCAGATTCTGGTTCTCCCTAGAATGAATAATGTCTGTCTAGGGAAAAGTGGATTTACTCAGAGACACCGCTAGTGTGGGAGCTCTCATTCCTTCATGTCTCCAGACACAAAGAATCCACCTATCCAGCTTGCTTCTGCCAGCTAGCTCCATCCCGTTTCTTGGCCACACTCAAGTGTGACAGAACGCTGTGAACTGACTTATATAGATAAATGCATACACCATAAATTTGTCCTCCAGGAAGGTCATTTAGTTCTCCTCTAAAAAGAATGAAAGAAAAGCTGCAACTCTGAGTTTGACATGGTGTTGAGCTTTTGTTTGGATGAGTAATACAGCAAATATTGGATGAGTGGTTAAAATAGGTGGGGGGGGGACTGTGTCTTGCCGTTTCTCTGTAGTAGTGGAAGTATTTGTGTTAGTGGAGGATTTTATTGAGGTTAACTGGTGTGGTTAGTCCAGTCACCATTAGTTAGCAGAGTGCTTAAATTAGGGTTGGTAGCCTCCAGGTGGGGAACTCCCGCTTTTACAACTGATCTCCAGCTGACAGAGATCAGCTCCCCTGGAGAAAATGGCTGCTTTGAAGGATGGACTCTGTGGCATTGTACCATGCTGAGGCTCCTCCCCTTCTGAAACCCCACCCTCTCCTGGATCCACCCCCAAAGTCTCCAGGTATTTTCCAACCCAGACCTGGCAACCCTAGCTTAAATAAAGCTACAGACGCAGGAGCATCACTTTACCAGGTTACTCGGCTTACAAAGCTACACAGAGCCACATTGCAAGTTCGGAAGAGAAATACTTCTCTCTTTATTTGAGAAGTACACTTTGGATAGGTGCATGCAGGTAGAGAACAAGCCTTCTTTCAAAGTGAGAGAGAAGCAGGAAAGGGGAAGTTGATCCCTGAGATCACAATCTGCATATCAAAGAGGACAGTGGCAGAAGAGTACATACAGGAAGAAAGGTCAGTGTGCCTATCTAGCTATCTAGCCTCTCTTGCCACTCAGTCTATAGGTCTGAGACAGGGGACATCACATCTGGAACTTCCAACAGGTTTGGCATGGAAAAGTCTGTTTAAGGAACAAGCTCTTTTCCCATAACGGACCAAACACATGGTATGCATTCTGTCTCAGATGCATGTTACACATTATCAGATATGCACTGGTGTGAAGGCTTTGATTGTCTTGAATGCTGTCCATGAGTCTATAGCCAAAACCATAAAAGAGATTAAAAAGAAATCTTGTATGGATGCTGGAAAGTTTTTTTGGCTGCAGATCAGAATTACATCATTAATATGTGTAATCTTCAAAATGGATAAAACTGTGGATAGTTAAATCCAGAGACTGGAGCCATGAACAGAGAGGACAGATCTTTCTACAAATCTGAAAAAGCCCCAGGTTTGCAGATAAATGTGAAATGTAACCCCCCCCCCCCACACACAAAAACGTTAGGGTTTAAGATCCCACAGAATAATAGAAGCAGCACCTGTAACTTTAAGAAATGAATGCTCTCAGTGGCCATTGCTAGGCAAACACAATAGCACTGCCAGCCTTCAAGCTTTGTTTTCTGTCGGTAAAAAGCAGGGGGAGGGGGCAGAGCCCTTTCGAAAGCTCTTTTGGCTTTTGAGGGAGGATGCATCAGAGCCAGGCCCAGCAACAACGATGGGGCAACTCTATACCACACAACTTGCGCATCTCATCCAGGCCTAGCTGCTTGTTATTGTTTAACAGAAGCCATCCCATGAAAGCCAGCGTAGTGTAGTTTTCCGATTTTCAGACTACAGTCTGGGGAACCCAGGAGATACAGGGGGAATTAAGGTGTCCCTTGCAAGTCCTTGCAGGTACCTCACTGTGTAACTGGGCCTGGCCCAGCCTGGGAGCCAAAGCCACAAACCAAAGCCACAAAGAATTTTCCCGGGGAGAGGTTGCTAGGGGGAGGGAAGGAAGCAAAGTGGAAGAGAGGGCAGCAGATAAAGGTAGGTTGGCTTGTGGGTAGGAAACAGACGGAAGCAGGGAAAGGGGAGAGGCTATGGGTTATTTAGTGGAGGAGGGTAAAATGAGATGCCCCCTGAAAGTCCTTGACAGTCCCCCACTTGTAGTTACACTAATGGTCACATTAATAGATCTCACATTTTCTTCTGTATATTTTAGAGGTCACCTACATGTTATTTCTCTGTTTGTTTGTTTATTTATTCATTCGCAAATTTAGCTGCAAAGACTCCTTTGTCAAGGAGGGGAACACTGGGGCAGGGAGAAGAAGTAAGCAAAAAGTCCTTTGGTGATGTGAAGAAGTGGAAATGGCAGCCACAAAAGGACAACCAAGGAATTTGATGGATTGTTTAGTCAGCAGAGTGCTCAAGGCACATAGATGCAGCTAAGCCCATCTAGAGCATGTGTGCTGCAGAAACAAAATTATACATGGAGCCTCTTTATCCTTGCAAAACTAATATGAGTTCTTTACTATACAGAACTCCATTCTAGACAGGATAGGGTAGAGATGGGTTTCTCATATTGTCAGGGCCGGCCCGAGGTTGTCCTGCGCTCTAGGCGAGCACAGATGCCAACCTCCTGGCAGGGCCTGGAGACGCGCTTTCCCCGTGGCAGTGGGTCTGTGCATCCCGGCGCTCACCCTCCCAGCCGTGGCCGTGGCCTTTCTCGTCCTCTCCTGCCCGGGTGCGGAGGGGGGGCCCTTCTCCGGCCCAGGCTGGAGCCTGGCTGGAGGCTGCATGCATGTAGGGAAGCGGGAGCCCGCCCACCCTGCCCCGCCCAGGGAGAGGCGGAGCGGCTAACGGGGCAGCGTCGGTGCTGGTGAATAAGGTGGGAGGGGGAAAGAAAGGGCGGGGGGCTTCTCGGATGCACACCTGTTCACACATATGCTGTTGTGGAACGCGTGTCGTGGAAATGCGGATTCCCCCACCCCCGCCTCCTCTTCCCCGCCCAGCCCTCCGCGCCTGGCATCCCCACGCACATTGCAGACACATGTGTGCTCCACGGCGGGGCGGCCGTTTCGCACCGCACGCCTCCTTCCCGGCGCAGTCTCTGCAGGGCTGTTCTTCTGCCTGGACGGGGAGGGTTTCCCCCGCAGAAGCCAGCCTCCGGTAGTAGCCCTTGCAGGTTTCTGTCTGTCTTCCTTTATTAAAAGGAATTGCCATCCCCCCCAAAAAAAACCCGAACAGAACCCAGGCGCCCTTTCGCCCCTATGTCCTGAGATCCCACATCTCATCATCCCCCCCCGCAGCCGGGCAGGAGAGCCGCCGCCGCCTTTCTCACGGCTGGGAGGAGCTCTGCAGCCGAATGGGAAGTGAGCCCGCCGCAGCAGGAGAGGCTGGGGCTGGAGAGTCTTCGCACTGCCGCCAGTCCCGCACTCTTGGAGGCCGATTTGCTCCGTCTGGGGCCGCGCCTGGGCTCGAGGCGAGTGCTGGTGGCTGCTCTCTTGCCCGGCTGCAGGGGGGAGGGGGGCCCTTCTCCGGCCCAGCCGCCACCGCCGTCGCCTTTCTCGCGGCTGGGAGGAGTTCCGCCGGCCGGCTTCAGGAGGAGGACGTGCTGCGGCCACCAGTGCTCGCCTCCAGCTCGAGCGCTTCTCTGCACCGTAGCCGGGCAGGTCAAGTGGATCCTCCCCCAGGCTCACTTCCCATTCGGCTCTCCTGCCCGGCTGTGAAGGGTGGGGAGGGCGGCCCAGCCGCATTTCTTGTGGCTGGGAGGAGCTCTGCGGCCGAATGGGAAGCGAGCCCACAGCAGGAGGCAGCTGGGGCCGGAGAGCCTTCGCACCGCCGCCAGTCCCGCGCTCGAGGGTGGGGCCGTGCCTGGGGGAGGCGCCACTTGAGCGTGCCCTGCCTGGCTACAGCGCGGAGAAGTGCTCAGGCTGGAGGCGAGCGCTGGCGACCACCACGTGTCCTCCTCCTGCAGCCGGCCGGCGGAGCTCCTCCCAGCCGCGAGAAAGGCTGCAGCAACGGCTGGGCCGCCCCTGCCTCTCCTCCCGTGGCCAACTGCCAGCTCGGCGCTCTAGGCAAAGGCCTAGTTCGCCTAGTGGGTGAGCCGGCCCTGCATATTGTCTAACTAGGATGGTTAGAGATAACAAGAAGCATGTCCTGTTGTCATGCTGCCAAGATGGAGAAAGCTAGCATAGTGTGGAGAGAAAGTGTTAAGACCAAAAGGAAGTTTCCCTAAAAGTAGCAATCTAGACATCAAAGGGATAGCATCAGAGAGTAAAAGGAAGGATAGTCAGTGTCCTGGTCTCTCTGACTGTCTCATAAACCTCCTCTGAAGTCTGAGGCTAAGAGACATTGTAAAGTCCTTCACTTCCAACAAAACTCTCCTCTGTGGATGCTTCACTGCCACTTAGGGCTGCCAAATCTCCCCGGGGGGTGGATTTCCCCTCGCTTTGGCAGTCCGATTTCCGCCCCCGCGGAATCGGCCCCCGGGGGAAACCCCACCCTGGCGTCATGACGTCACATCCGGGTGACGTGCATGCGGCGCGCGCTCGGGATCGCCAGCTGGGAGCCCCCGCCACCAGGTATAAATCATTTGGCAACACTACTGCCACTGTGAATGCCAAGTAGAAGCAACCACATCCCTGCCAGGTTGTTTTTTAGAAATTCTCTCTCTCTCTCTCTCTCTCTCTCTCTCTCTCTCTCTCTCTCACACACACACACACACACACACACACACACACACACACGAACATAAGAGAAGCCAATGTTGGATCAGGCCAATGGCCCATCTAGTCCAACACTCTGTCACACAGTGGCCAAAAATACCAGGTGCCATCAGGAGGTCCACCAGTAGGGCCAGGACACTAGAAGCCCTCCCACTGTTGCCCCCCCCCCCAAGCACCAAGAATACAGAGCATCACTTGCCCCAGGCTGAGAGTTCCTATCTATACCTTGTGGCTAATAGCCACTGATGGACTTCTGCTCCATATGCTTATCCAATTCCCTCTTGAGGCCGTCCATGCTTCACACACACACACACACACACACACTCTCACACACGCCAAACATGCATCTAAATGCATGACTTGCCCATTTGTTTCTGGGCACAATTCAAAGCGCTGGTTCTTACCTTTAAGGCCCTAAGTGGCTTGGGGCAGGGGATTTAAAAGACCACCCCTTCACATACAGTCCAACCCACCAGCTAAGATCTTCCCCGCAAGCCCTGGTCTCTCTGCCCTGGCAGGGGTGAGGTGAATAGCAACTGCAGACTAGGCTTGTTCAGTAGTGGCACCCCACCCATGGAATCCACTGCTTGCTTGGTGCCTCTGCTATTCTCTTTCAGGTGCCAGGTCAAGCATTCCTTGTTACCTAGGCTTTTAATTAAGAGGCTGAATTTTAGTCCTGTTTTTATAGACTGCTTTTTAGTCTGAAAACTGTTTAACATTCACTTTAAGCTACTGGGTGGGTTTTTAATGCTGGGTTTTCGTTAACAACTTTTACAGGGCTTATGTTTTAATTAAGTTTTATTTTGTAGGCCACCTTGGTTAGGTTCCCTGGAGAGGCAACATAGAAATTCACTAAAGAAATAAATAATGGAAGTACAGTAAAGAAGCATGCAACACATTCACGTACTGTGCAGGCACCTAGTATAATTGAATAAGCTTGTGAAGATCTTGAAAATCCCTTTTTGTTTATGCAAAGAGGACTACATTCTCATAAACACTGAACGGTCCACTTCTCTTCTCCTGTCCTATTTTTACTTGCTTCCTCTTTGCAGTTATATGCATTCTGTTTTCAGTTTCCTTTAATTTTTACAGCTCTGAAAGGTTGTTTTAATGCTTTGCCTCAAATCAGGCAACATTCTAGCCTTTACTTCCTCAGTTGGCTATAAGCACTTGCATTTTAGAATCTTGATCTTAGTATAGCATGCATTCGGAACTGAATTTCATTTTAGGAGTCTTAATGGGGTTTACAGGTGGGGCCTGGAGATCTCCTGGAATTACAACACATCTCCAGACTCTAGAGGTCACTTCCCCTGAAGGACAAGGCTCATTTGGACTGTGGACTCAATGGCTTCACACCTCGCTGAGTTCCCTCCCCTCCCCAAAGCTCACCCTCCCCCATGCTTTACCCCCAAGAGGAGGAGGAGAAGAAGAAGAAGAAGAGATTGAATTTATACCCTGCCCTTCATTCAGAGTCTCAGAGCGGCTTACAAACTCCTCTCCCTTCCTCTCCCCACAACAGACACCCTGTGAGGCAGGTGGGGCTGAGAGAGCTCCTTCGAAACCTGCTCTTTCAAGAACAGCTCTGAGAGAACTATGGCTTGCCCAAGGTCATCCAGCTTCTGCATGTGGAGGAGTAGGGAATCAAACCCGGTTTTCCCAGATTAGAGTCCGCACACTTAACCACTATACCAAATATCACGAATTTCCTTATCTGTGGAGAGTGGGGTCTGAGGAGGGGAAAGACCTCAGTGCGATATAACACCACAGAATCTACCCTCCAAAGCAGTCACTTTCTCCTGGGGAACTGATTTCTGTACTTTGGAGATCAATTGTAATGCTGGGAGATCAGGCCCCCTATGTTCACAAGCCAGGGAGTGAGCATGGGTGCAGGGGCGAAGTCTTCTTCCCCTCAACAAACATTCACTTCATCACATGTAATGCCATGTGTAGAGGGCTGTAGTGTAGAACTGCTGCTAGACAACACTTTTACATTTATAGTCACTTGCTTAAACCATTGAAGCAATTTGCCGACAATTGGAGAAGCCTGTGAATCTGTGGTCAGCTACTAAGGAAATGATTTGACTTCTGTGAGAAAAACACCAATATGGTATAAGTAGTAGTGGCTGTATGTGGCAAGAAGTTATGGCTATACAGTATTGGCCCCAGGGGTTATAAGTAGAGAACACGCTATAGGGCTTTACTGGAGTCTGATGTGCACCTTAAAAACTCCATGCTGGAGCCACTGGATCACACTGAATATCATTTGTAAAGTCTGCTTCACACATGGCGCACATTCAACATGGAAGTCATGCAGGATCTGACTTATCTGCACAACATGACATACATGTAATATGCTGCACACACATCCTTCACCAGTTCTGGAAAATCTCTGACAAGAAGCAGCTTCTATGAGCATGTAAATTTGCCCTGTCCTGGATGGCTCAGTCTGATTCAATCTCGTCAGATCTCGGAAGCTAAGCAGGGTCAGCCCCATTTAGTACTTGGATGGGAGACCACTGAGGAATAGCAGGGTTGCTACGCAGAGGCAGGCAATGGCAAGCCATCTCTGTTTGTCTCTTGCCTTGAAAACCCTACAGGGTTGCTGTAAATTGGCTGCAACTTGACGGCACTTTCTACCACTAAGTTTTCCCACTGGTCAGAAAGGATTTGTTTGGGTGACAATTTCCTCTACCACTGGTCCCTCTTGAGGCTTTGAGTAGAACTGTGGCATGGCCTCACAGCGGAGCTTTCCTGTAGTGTACATAAAATTTCTGGTCTTACCTTGGGCAATCAGTTAGGAGATCATGCTTCTTAAACTATACAATAAGAGAGAAGTCCTTTCCCCCCTTGAGAAAGTGCTTATGAAAACAAAACATTTAAAGGAAACATTTAGAACATTACCATTGCTGGCAACTGTGCATTTTACAGATCCGCTTGAAGGCTATCCTTACCTTTCTGAACACAGTGGTTGAACAAAGGAGCCAAGGTCTTCCGCACAGGAGTAAGGTCTTTTACTTTGGGTTGTTCTAGGGTTGCCAGCTGAAAGTGTTGCCCTACAAATTACAACAGGAAACAAAGAATGCTAATTGAGTTTGTTGGGAAAAGATATTCTGCCTGATATGTTGCTCGAGGTAGTGATGGTGGGAAAGTGATTGTCCATACTAAATTTGCATGCCCTTTCCTCCTGCCTCTTTTGAATAGAAGATCAGTAGATCTGTGTATGGAATACTGTTTCCACATGTGGATTCTATAGCTACTTGACAAGGGTCTTTGTATACAGCACAAGAAACACTTATTTGCTAGCAACTGAAGAGGTTTTAATAGGCTGTGAAGAAGAATTTGTATTTGAAATGCACTGAGTTTGAGTTTCAACAGGTTCTTCCCCCAAAACAATACTTTGAAGTAACTGATCCCTAGCATCCATGGTAACTGGCCCATATCTTGTTTTTCCCACTCACTGGTGATGCCTACCATTTTTCTTCTCATGGTTGTTCCATTTTCTACAGTACAATACATTTGTTGCTTATTGTGGTGTTTATTACCATTCGTAAGGAAGATGCCCAATTAATAACAGCTAAGCAAAGAATCTGATTGAGTGACTGCTATGGGAAAGATAAGCAAGCATGTTCCATTCTGATCTTCCTCCAAACGGATTATTTTGGCACAAGATGGCAGACACATACCACCAATCTGTGTTAGACACTGATGTTGCCTGTATTTATTTGACCCCCTCCCCCCAACTCTGAAGGTTTAATTTACAGAATTTAAGTATGCATAACAGATTACAGAGCTACACTGGAATATGTATCTTTCTGCGCAGAATGAATCCATAGCTGTAGTTCAATGGTAGAGCATCTGCTTGGCATGCAGAAGGTCGCAGGTCCAATCCCTGGCATATCCAGTTAAAGGGATCAGATAGAGGGTAATGTGAAAACCTTCATCCTGAGAGCCTGGAGAGCTGCTGCCAGTCTGAGAAGACAACAGGGATCTAGATGAACCAATGGTCTAATTCAGGGTGAGGCAGCTTCATGTGTTCATGTGTGTTCATATACCCAGAGTAGCAGCTTATGCTGCAGAATATCATGCAAAGAGGTACGGAGTCCAGATAATGGCTTGGATCTAGTGACGTACAAGTGGAAACATAAATGGACTTAGTACAGTTCTGCTTGTGAAAGATCTCATGCAACCCCTAGGACTCCCTGTCCTCTGTATATGTCAAAGCGGCCAGAAATTGTTTGAGCTCTAGTGCAAGAGGAAACTTTGTGCTGGATCCAACACAATATGTAGTCTGCAGAACTCACTGTTGTGGCTTGCAGGAATTTCTGTTGCAACTTCTAAAAGTATTCATTAAAATATAAGATTATGTATGTTTCAACCTCAGCATTCATGAAGGCAAGCCAAGAGAAACTGCTTCCTCCAGTGGTAAGGCAGTGGAAGTCATGATGCTACAATCCTAACCACATTAGACATTGTGACATAAATAAATGCCATTTCTAAAAAACATAAACCACAATCTATTCCAGATGCCTTGGTAGTAGGAGCCCTCTCTAGAATGAAAGAGTAAATTATCATATCTCTACAAATAGATGAGGAGGGTAACACAGTGAAATACCCTCCGACCTTCTCCTCACCTCCAGCAGAATGTACAGAGCACCTCCAGCACCATCTCTGCAATAAATCCTGCCTATAATATTTTAGAAAATGCACATATGCATTATTTTCTCATTAATTTAAATGTCTGAATAGCAAAAGCGTATCTTGCAGCTTTGCTAAAGACCTTCAGAAACCTGGATCTATAGCAAAGTTATGGGCATGAGTTTGATCTCAGTGCCTTATTCATTAGGCTGGATGCAAGCAGTTTCTGGGATGGAGAAAAGGGGGAGGAGACCCCGTCGAATGGCTATGATGCTGTTTATGGGACCAACATGTGGGACAGGAGCTGTAGTAAAGACAAAAGTTGGGAGGGATGGAGTGAAAAAGCTGGCTGGATCCAACCTAGGGAGCTTTTGAGGGCAGCCCAAGGCATCACACAATGCTATGCAATACTGTGACATCACTTTCGTCTGTATAACCGGAAGTGATGTCATGTACCCAGGGGTCTTTTCCTAGAAAAAGAGCTGCAGGAGCTCATTAAAATATGGTATACTAATAAGCTACTAGGCTATTAGCATAATAGTCCATTAGCATATGCAACGCCCCCTGACATCAACGGAAGTGATGTCAGAAGGGGAAGCAAAGTGGGGGGAAGGCATATTCAAAAGCCTCCCCTTCCCTTCCCCAGCGGGTGGGGGAAGTGAAGAGAGAAGGGGTTTAAACTTTAAACCCCTTCTCTCTTCACTTCCC
>NW_015168070.1:95180-131303 GCF_001447785.1 Gekko japonicus
TGTCCCCGCCCCCACCCCCCAATCAAGCCTCCACCACCCCCCGCGGATCCCTCACTTACCCCAGGAGGCGGCGGGAGGGCCTTTTCTGGCCTCCCAGAGCCGCAGCGCTCCGGCGCTGGCCCTGGGAGGTGGCGAGGGGCCTCTTCTGGCCTCCCATGGGCTGCAGCGCTCCGGTGCTAGCCCGGGGAGGTGGCGGGGGGCCTCTTCTGGCCTCCCACGGTCTGCAGCGCTCCGGCGCTGGCCCAGGAAGGCAGCGGCGGGCCTCTTCTGGCCTCCCACAGGCCACAGCGCTCCGGAGCTGGCCCGGGGAGGCAGTGGGGGGCCCTTTCTGGCCTCCCATGGGCTACAGTGCTTCGGCGCTAGCCCGGGGAGGTGGCGGGGGGCCTCTTCTGGCCTCCCACGGGCCGCACCGCTCTGGCGCTGGTCCAGGAAGGCGGCGGGGGGCCTCTTCTGCCCTCCCATGGGCCGCAGCGCTCCGGCACTGGCCCAGGGAGGAGGCGGGGGGCCCTCTTCTGCCCTCCCACAGGCCGTAGCACTCTGGTGCTGGCCCAGGGAGGTGGCAGGGGGCCGCAGCGCGGGGAGCTGGGGGCAGGGTTTGCTGCCGCCACCATTTGTTTTGGCACCTGGGCTCCCGGAGCAGCGCTCCGGTGTCCTCCGGCCCCAAAAGACCCCTGCATGTACCACTGCAATGCTCTAGCAATCCCCCCTTCCCCAACTAATTTTTCCTGACATTTTCTCCTGCTGGTGCATCAGGCAGCAGCTGGCAGTGGAGGGAGGTCTATAGCGGAGGTAAGTTTAAGCATGTTTCCAAGATGATTATTATAAACTGCTAGTATGTCTGCAGATGTCTGTGCTTCTCTTCATCACTACCTACTATGGAGCTAGTGTGGCATAATGGTTGCAGTGTTCTTCTAAGATCTCAGATACCCAGATTCAAATCTCCACTCAGTCATGATGGTTGTCTGTCTGTTGCAGGCATAATTCAATCAGAAACTGAAGCTAGGAGTCTCAAAATTGCCCACCAGTTTGTAGTTAATTATGAGAGCCCCAGGTTCACAGCCCAAGTTTGCTGGCTGACCATGGGCCACTCACACGCTGTCAGCCTAGCCTACCTCACAGGGTTGTTGAGAGGATAAAATGAGGACAGAGGAATGTTGTATGCCACTTTGGAAGAAAACGGGGGTGTAAATGAAGTAAATAAACAAACTGTCCAAAATGGTAACATAAAGTAATGGAATATTCAGAGGTTAAAGACAAAAGGATGGCAAATCACATTATATACTGCAAAATGATGTAAAACTGAATTGATAATGCAGTAATGACCACATTATTATGGCCAAAGAAAGGCCATATATGGGTGGAAGAGAACCAACGACTGCTTGGACTTCATCATAGTAGTTCCCACTTCTGAAGAGACAAGCCACTGTTCATTTTAATAAGAATTTGGCTCTTCAGCGTGAACACTGCCATGGAGAAAGCAGCAAGCAAAGCTGTGGCAGTGGCATGCAAATCCTTTTCATGGCATACATGCCTTTTGGCTAGACCCCACCCCATAACTATATAGTGGAAAAAGATACCTGATGAAGAGTTAGGCAGGTGTGGGAGATAAGGAGGGCACAACAGGACATGGCTGGATCTTTCCGGGAACAATCCATCTATCAGTTTGTTATCAGAAGGCATTGTTGTCCAGATTTTACATGTGAGTATTTGGTTAGTGTCAATTTCCCAAGGGTTGTCCAAAGTTTGTCGGTTGTTCCTTTGATCTGACAAATCATGTTCGCTTCTGCTTTTTTGAGAGCAATGTGCAAAATGGCGGGCATCAGTACCCAAACTCATGCTAGATGCTGTCGTGGGAGAAGATGTTAAAAAAGGATGACTCACAGTAATGGGTGGGAGGCTTTGTGTTCTTATTGGTGGAAGGCCATGGCAGTCCAAAGGGTTATTTTCTGAGATGAGGTACTTCTTCGTGTCTGTGCTTCTTCGTTTGAAGTCGATAGCCGTGACACACTCCTCAGAAGGGCCTTTGCAGCTTGCATCCATAATGCAGTCAAAGGTGGTGATGATGTCATCAACCTCCGAGGTCTCCTCCCTCTGAGATTTGTCTCTGGTTTTGTCTTTCTGATTTGCCTTCCAGTCGTCCTTTTTCTTTTTGTATGAGAAAATTTGGTTCAGCATACTGAATCGACTTTCTTTCTTCGAGAATTTATTGTTCTGTGAGGAAACCTGATGAACTAGCTCTAGTCTTTTGGGAATTAAAAAAAAAAGTCCATAGTGAGAAAATAAAAATGCAACCGTTCATAGTTTCAGTGGAAATATGTACATACATATTTAAAAGCCAGTGTGGTGTAATGGTTAGAATGTTGGGAGACCCAGGTTCAAATCCCACTCTGCCATGAAAGTCCAATGGGTCACCTTGCATCAGGGACTCTCAGCCAAACCTACTTCACAGGATTGTAGTGAGGAACAGGAAGAATTGTGTTGTAAACTATGTTGGGTTCTCTATTGGACCTGCCAAACACTATTAAAATAAATCAAATATGAACAGGGGCTTAAGGAGTAGGGCCATACACGGAGGAATGTGAAAGCCCATAAACTAAATATGGTGATAGAACCAGATGCATTTGGACGACTTTGCACACCGGATATGGGATTATAGTTGGTTGTAACTAGCAAGCCTCATAGCAGGTCGGGATTGGCCTCCTGAGCCCCACAATTTTCTTTTCCAAGAAAAATCAATCAAACAGTCATCCTAGGCTAAGATAGTGTGGCTTCAGCTCCACATTGAGATGGCTTTTCTGGTAACTGGGACCACATTATCTGCTGCTGAGGCACTGTTTTAATGAATGATGTTTTAATGAAATATGGATGATGATTTTATGGATTTTAAATTGATTATTGTAACATGCTTTTAATATTGTAAATCTACATTAATTGCAGATACGTATGTGTTGTTACCCATCCTGAGCCTACAATATGGGGAGGGTGGGCTATAAGTCTAATGAAATAAATAAATAAAACCAACTCTTTACAGGAAATATTGTTTACTGAAATGTTATTGGAAATAAATGGCTTAAGGATTTTAAAACAGGAAACAATGCTAATTATTAACTGGAAGGAGCGCAAGGAGAGAGAAGTAAGAGAGTTAAAAATGTCTGGAGGAAAGCTAAGTAAATTTTTTATTTTCATTCATTTGTCCATCAGTTTGGCGGGGCATAAATGAATGAAACTAGAGTGCATACTTAGGATATGAACTCTTGAAGATGGTTCAGAAGCTAGAGCCGGTGCAAAATGCAGCAGAAAGCTGGTGACAGAGATTATATTTTAATAGGTGTAAAACAACTTCACTGAGCTTAATTTGCAGTGCTGGGAAATTCCCTTTACAACCCAAAATGATGTAGACCAGGAGTCTCCAGCTTTGTTGAACCTGTGGGCATGTTTGGAATTTTGAGAACTGGTAGCAAGACCAAAAGAACTGGCTGATATGGGGGTTGGCACATGTGCAAAAACACAGAAGGCAGCTGCAGTCTGAAAAACGCCACTGGTGGGAACCATGGTGCCCACAAGAACACATTCGGAACCACTAGTCTCTAGACCATCTTCTCCCACATCTATCTCGATGGCTTGAAGACTTGCCTTGTCCAGAGAGACTTTGAGTTAGAAATAGTGTGGTGGTGGTGGAGGAGGCAGCACTATTGGGAAACTGATTTGCATTGCGTTTTATAGATTTTGATTGTATTTAAACTGAATATTGTATTTTTTCTGCTTTTTATTGATATTTATTGTACTGATTGCTGTAAACCATCTTGGGGACTTTTTAATGTTAAAAGGCAGTCTGTAACCAAGTGTTTTTTCCCCTAGCTAACAGAATTTGCTTCCGCCATTGGAAAATATGCTGTGTTGTGTTAGTAGCAACTGTGTATTGATTGTGTGCAAAAAAAATTGAATTTATTTATGTATTTATTTGTACCCCACCTTGCTCCCCAATGGGGATCCAAAGTGGCGTACATCATTCTTCACTTGTTTAGAAATGCTTTCAGTGACCAGCACAACTCAGAGATGACCCAGTGAATTCCAAGGGTTAACATCACTCGTATCCAGTTTCTTAGCTGGCTATAGGATGAAATACCAAGTCAAAAGACAACCCTAGTTTTACCTGTTCTCTTGGGAGAGCAGTTTAATGCATGCTGTGTGCCCACAGTACATAGCATATGTCAGGGGGGTGTTCTCGTTGATATCCCTTGGGCTGCTCTCTACCCCCAGCTGTAGCAAGACCTTGACACAGTCAGCTTTCCCTGCTGCTGCAGCCCAGTGTAAAGGTGTCCTATGGGAGAAAAAGAAATGTATCAATAACCTGGTGCTATAGAAATGTATGACACAATTAAGATAAACAGCTGAGATGGTGAAACCACTGGGGAATTAAGTCTGGGGACATGGCAACACACTTCAAAGCTGTGGCAAGGTGGCTATTTAGGGTTGCCAGCTATGGGCTGGGAAATTCCTAGAGATATGGTCATGGAGGGAGGGTGAAGTTTGAGGGGAATGAGCTCAGGAGGGATATGGAGTTACAGTGTCTGCTCTCAAAAGCTGCTATTTTCCCAGGGAAGTGGATCTGTGTAGTCTGGAGACCAGTTGTAATTCCAGGAGAACTCCAGGTCCAACCCGGAAGTTGGCAACCTTATCTGTTGGGTTTTTTTTTTTTTTGCAAGTGTCACCCCTTTAGTCATGAAAGGGTTAAGCTGAAGTTTCTGTATGTTAATGTTAGCTAGTTAGCTTAGAACCAATTAGATGTCAAGTTGAATCTTCCCGCCAAGGTCCCACCTTTAATGAAGTGACCATAAGATTGACTATTGGCTAATCGATATATTGACAGATGGCTGGTACATGCTATTCTGCACATACACAGGAGGTGAAGCTTTTGGGGAAATTTCCTCTCCTTTCTTCTCACACAGACAAGACACAGACAGTAAAGAAACAAGATGGAGTAAACTAGAAGGATGAGTTAGACTGTTAATGTTTTCTTCCCATGTAACCCTTCCCTAATTTTTGTAGTAAACCTTTTCTTAGAAGTTAAACACACACATGTCTGCTGTTTCATTCTGCTGCATTCATTTGATCTGCTAATTATCCACCATTATCACTGTTCTCTGTCTGCTATACAGAACAGCATTGTAAAATTTCAAAGAGGTGTACAGCCGACAGAGAACAGTGATAATTGCAAACATCAACTAGGTTTTTCCACTCCAGACTTCACAGCTAGACTCAGTGCTAGGAAACTGCTCCAGAGACACATGGAACTCTAGGGCAACCTTTTCTTTCCAGCAGGAAGAGACCCAGAGTTAAAGATTTATGACACCAAGCTCCATGCTAGAAACAAAAAGTATAGCTGTTTAAGAGGTAAATTAATATAATAAGAACATAAGAACATAAGAGACGCCAATGTTGGATCAGGCCAAAGGCCCATCCAGTCCAACACTCTGTGTCACACAGTGGCCAGAAATACCAGTGCCATCAGGAGGTCCACCAGTGAGGCCAGGACATTAGAAGCCCTCCCACTGTTGACCCCCCCCAAGCACCAAGAAGACAGAGCATCATGTGCCCTAGAGTCCCTATCTATATCTTGTGGCTAATAGCCACTGATGGACCTCTGCTCCATATGCTTATCTAATTCCCTTTTGAAGCCGTCCATGCTTGTAGCTGCCACCACTTCCTGTGGCAGTGAATTCCATGTGTTATTCACTCTTTGGGTGCGTTCAGACGGGGCGTTTCTGCCGGCATAAACGCGATCACACTTACCCTCCATTTTGCGGATCCCTCCGGTGGACGCCCACTCACACGCTGTGGGCGTCGGCGTTTTTTTTTGTTTTAAAGGACAGTTTGGGCATGCACATAGGCAGCCATTCAGAGAATGGCCATTTTTGCGCATGCTCAACCCCCCCCATTACATTTAAACTTTAAAGGTAAGGACTTACCTTTAAAGTTTAAAGCCCAACCTGGCCTCCCTGTAGTCCCGGACTGCTCCGGGAAGTTAAAGTAAGGGCTTTTTTCCCCCCTTCACAAACGCTCGGGGCGAAGCTTCGCCCAAGCGCATATCGCTTATTTTTTTAAAAAAATGGCGGGGGAAAGCCGGAAGCCTCAGGCTTCCGACGGAAGTGGCTGTACAACGTTTGGAGAGCGATCAGACGCCAGGGTGCACCGTTTTCAACCGTTGCACTGAGTTCTTGTATTGTGAGAAAGGGAGAAAAGTACCTCTTTCTCTACCTGCTCTTTCCCATGCATAATCTTATAAACCTCAATCATGTCACCCCTCAGTCGTCGTTTCTCCAAGCTAAAGAGCCCTAAGCGCTTTAACCTTTCCTCATAGGGAAAGTGTTCCAACCCTTTTATCATTCGAGTTGCCCTTTTCTGCACTTTTTACAAAGCTATAATATCATTTTGAGGTGTGGTGACCAGAACTGTACACAGTATTCCAAATGAGGTCACACCATTGATTTATATAGGGGCATTATGATATTGGCTGATCTGTTTTCAATACCCTTCCTAATAATCCCCAGCATAGCATTGGCCTTTTTCCCCACTGCCTCCCTGGCTGGTTTCCTGCTTCTAATGTATTTGAAGAAAGTTTTATTGTTGGTCTTTACATTTTTTGCTATATGCTCCTCATATTCCCTTTTTGCCTGCCTGACCACAGACTTGCATTTTATTTGCCATAGCCTGTGTTCCGTTTTATCAGCCTCACTGTGACTAGCTTTCCATTGCTTAAAGGAATCCTTTTTACCTTTCACAGCTTTCATTACTTTGTTAACCATGCAGACTTTTTCCTATACCTGTTTGTGCCTTTCCTAACCTGCGGAATATTTTTTTTTTCTGAGCTTCTAGGATCGTAGTTTTAAATAGTTTCCAAGCTTCCCCAATGGTTTTGACCCTTGCTACTTTTCCTTTCAGTTTCCTCCCCCCTGTCCCCTCATATCAGAGATATTACCCCCTTTAAAGTTAAAAGTGGTTGTGTCGGTCTTTTTGGCCAATTCCCTTTTTATACAAATGTTGAACTCAATAACATTATGATCGCTGTTCCCAAGCGGTACAATCACATTTACATCTCTCACCAGGTCTTGAGTGTTACTTAGGACCAAATCAAGGAATATCCTCAAACGAATGGTCATTAAAACTGTTCCCTCAATCAATAGTCAGCACTGTGCCCTCCTGGTATATCTAGCACTCAGCTTCAAAACAGTTGAATATGAACATTAAGCATTTACAACTAGAATCTGAGTGGAAAAACCAAGTTGACGTTAGCTGTTATTACACTTAAGTGAAGTTTAAGATTTGACAACAGGACTTTGAACTGATTCTGAAGTTTTTTCTCATGACACAAATATTTGAAAATTGCACTCTGAAATTTCAAATTCAAGACATTTAAAATTGTGAGCATAAGCTTTGTTTTAAAATATGAACATATCCTAAAAAGGTCTCTTCCTAGGTTCACAATTACAGTGTTTGTCGATACTGTTCATTGGCCTAGTGAATTTAATCTTTTTATTTCATAAAACAAAGCTTACATAATTTTGTACCACTCAATACAAGTATTCCAAAATGATGTTAAAAAGTCTCGCCCTGACCTAGACAGTCCTAACAACACTTTTCTGGGACAATCCCCCACTGAATTAAGTGGGATTTCTCAGTAAACCTGTTTAGGATTGCATTCTCTCTCTCTCTCTCTCTGTATGTATGTATTTTGGAACTTTTTTCTTTTAAATTGATATTTGCTTATTGTAGGCTCCCCTTCTAATTATATCAGAGATAACTTTCTAACATGACAATATCTGGGCTTCAACCTTGCCTGGAAATCAGAACTGTGACACTGCTGAGTAAATCTTTTACTCTAATCCCATCTGTGTGAGAGGCGCTTCTTTCTTCATTTTTACCTCATAATAAATCACAGGGCTAATCCCTGGTGAGTTGTGCCATGAATTAAGTTCTGATTAACACTGGAGTACACAAAACACAGAGAGGCCCCTCCTCATAACATTGACTGCCCTTCACATGAGTACGAGCTCTAAAAAGAAAAGTCAAGACACCCACTTGCTGAGTCGCTGAGCAAGAAGGAGCCGTGGAGAGAGTCATTTAATTAGAGACCACATTTCATTAGAAAGCAGCCAAACGTCCTTTACTGTAGGTCAAAGCAATGAAGGCCTCAGACAGAGCTCTGCAGCTCTTTTCATTTGGTTTCCATGGTCACCTGTCATCCACGTCAAGGGCTTGTAAGTTGCATTCTGGGACTTTAGCCAGCTCGCTGATAATGTCACTGTATCCTGCAGCCGCAGCAATGTGAAGGCAAGTCTTCCCATTCTCATCATCATAGTTGATTATCGATGGGCCCTGATAGTGGCTCAGGATGATAGAACACAGGATCCGGTTTCCACTCTGAATGAAATCAACCATGTTTGTGTGGCATAAAATGTTAATCAACAATCACAACAAAATTACGGACACAGTATTCCCACTCCTACGGCCTCTTCAAAATGGCACTTGTATTATACATAAGCATACCCTCATTCTAGGGTTGCCAGCTCTAGCTTGAGAAATTCTTGGAGATCTGGGGGGTGGTGCCAGCCTGAGGAAGGCAGAGTTCAAGTAGGGGAGGGAGCTCTGAAGAATTTGATGCCACTCTTGGACTCCTATTTCTCCTATACTCTATGCTATACCACAGACGCCACCTTCTGAAACTGCCATTTCCTCTAGGGAAACTGATCGCCATAGTCCGGAAATCAGTTGTAATTCCTGGAGGCTGGCAACCCTATCATTAGCAATATTTCCAGAGGGGTAACCATATTAGTGTACTGTAGCAAAAATAAACCAGAGTCTTGTGGATGAACTTGAGAAATGGGGGAGGAGATATTTGATTTATCAGGATGGATTTAATGAAGTGTTGCTTCCCCTACAACTGAAACATTTTAACTATAAGCCTGATTGCTGTTGAATCATAGAATCATAAAATTGGAAGGCATCTCCAAGGTTCATCTAGTTCAACCCCCTGCACAATGCAGGAAATTCACAAATACCTCCCCCCACACCCCCAGTGACCCCGTTCCATGTCCAGAAGATGGGATTTAAACATTTACTTTAAACGTATCTAGGCTACTATTCCACCCAAAGTTTCAGGGTCTTCAGGGTTTTTAACTATTACTGTAACTTGCCATGAACCATGAGGAAAGGCAGGATATAAATGTTTTAATGAATAAGAAATAAAAACCCTGGCAATGCCTATCCTCAATGGCAGGATAGTAGTATTATGCTTACTTGGGTGCTGGTTTTGTTTTCTCCTCTATCTGCAAGTATTCAAGCCTTTGTGTGGCCTGAGGCCCCTCTGGCAGGGAGGAAAATCAGGAAGAGTGAGACTGCTAGCACGCGAGCAACACCTGAGTATCACCTGAGCTGGCAGCTACTTTCCCTGCAGGTATTCAGGGATGAGTGTGACTAGATGCATGAGCCCTTGGGTGTAAACTGAGGGGCAAGAACCAAAGGGCTTTTGGCCCTTGGCTGTTAGTCTGGACGCTTTGGTAGCTAGCCCCCTTTAAAAGAATAATTATTTTTTTTAATTAGTTGGTCTGAAAATTTTTGTAAGCAGCTTTGGGTCCTTTCATGAAGAAAATTGGCACAGGAATGTCACAGAAATAAAATATATTCAGCACAAGTCCTGCTGTATGCTTTAAATGTGCGACTGCTCCATGCTTAACAGCTTCATTAATTAATTCCTGTTCACTTGTGGTGTGCTGTTGCCTCAACATTCCTGAATACAGAATAATTTCTTCCCTGATGGGCAGAAGGCTTTAATTACTTCCCTTTCCTTTGCAACAAAAGCAATTGCTCATTAATTTTTAATTTTTTAATTATCATAATCACCTAATTACAAAAAAATGTAGTGAGCACCTTTGCAGCTGAAGAGAAATGCACTAATTAACCATTCCATTTATCCTCAAGGAAAAGGAATTAAGAATCTATCTAGCTATGCCATGGCACGGGAGCAATGAATAAGCAGGAAGTAATTGATTAAGCATAGAGCATTGGAAGCATCTTTAAATTGATTAAGCACATGCGGGGAGGGTGGGGTATAAATCGAATTAAATAAATAAATAAATAAATAAAACAGCATAGGCAAGGAGTATATAAAAAGATGGAGGCGGCTTTAATTACTACTATTCTCTTTGACTGCATCTTTATTTTTATGACAGAAATTTTATAATTGTATGTTTGTGACAATAAAAAATAAAACAAGAACAATTTTGCCATTCAAAACAACAGAAGCAAAGTGGATTTAAAACAATGGTTTTGGGCCTGTGGGCATTTCTGGAATTTTCAGGAAAGGCTCCAGTACTACTATAATCGGCTGCCATGGGGGGGGGGGCAGGGACATGGAGGTGCACTGGCAGTGTGAATGGTGTGGCATTGCTTTCAGGGAAAACCAGAAATGATGTCATGTCACTCTACGAATTGCCAGAAACTCTAATCCTACAGCAATGTGATGTCACGTTTGGCTTTTCCCTGGAAGTGACATCATGCCATGCACGGCACCGGCATCACTTCTGGATTAATTAAAATTAATTTAAATTTAATTTAAATTAAATTGAAATTATTTGTCTCCTACTGCCACTCCGAATGGGGGAGGGAAGACAGAGTTGAAATTGGGGCAAGACGCGCCGCCGATCCCACGGCCGGGATGAAGCGGACCATCCGGATGAACCACCAAAGGTAGGTGGTTCATCTTTGACGCGCTTCATCGGGGGAAGGGCCAGATTGGAGGCGGGAGCATGATGCCAGCCAGATGTTGGCATGGGATTGTGCCCGTTTGCTGCGCTTCCAATCTGGCCCGCTCCCGGCCCAAACTGCCTCGTATGAACGGGGCCTATTTATCTTTAAAACCATTATTTTAACTGTTTAAAGAAAATCATAAGAGCATCTTTAACAATAAAAAAAAGCTTTAAGCACCATTCAGAGTTCTTCAGCCTTCATTTTCTTTTCTTTTCTAATCCTTAATTGATATTCTCATTTGGGGGCTGCAGCCCCCTTGGATCTCTGCATTTCAAAAGTCTGCCTCCTTGCAGACCCCTTTTGAAGCAGACAGGACTCTGAAGTCTGATCTGTTTTATAGCACAGGAGCCTGCTATTCAGAATCTCACTGAACAAGATGAAGCCCTAAGGAGTGCCCAAGTGACTGTGACTTCAGTGTGTTCTTACTCAGAGACGGATTCAAGTTCCTGTCCCACACCAACCACAAGCCAGTCTTACGTGTCTGTGGCGGTACAATTCTTGCAAAGATAAATCATTTCTTTGCATCTTGAAGCCAGCCGTGGGAATATGTATATAAATGTTGTTGAAATACTAAAGATAAACAGTGACATGATTCTGTGCATTTTAAAAAGGCTGGGTAATCTTTCACCTTCCTTGCCGTGTGCTTGTTTCATGGCTGCTTTCACTCCCCGTTGCGTTCTTTGCATTATGTTATGTATCTAACCAGTATGTTACATATAACCTACAGCAAGGATCCCCAAAATGGTGCCTACAGGTGCCATGGCAGCCATGGACACCTTTCCTAGCGCCCACCAAATGATTTTAGAAAGTGGGCAGGCCCGATAGGGCTTTTGCCCAGCAAAGCTACTGACTGGCCACTGCAGATTTTGTAAAAAGTTGCTTTGGCAGCAGCTGCTACTACAGCACAGGAATCTTCAGTGCGTGATTGAAGGTTAGCCAAGGCAGCCATTTAATGGTTGGCTCCGCCTCCAATGGCAGTTCTTTTGTGGCAGCGCTCACCACATTATTTCAGAATTCCAATACTGCCTGCAGGCTCAAAAAGGTCAGGCCTGCCCTACAGAGTAGGGCTCCAGACCGATTTGGGATCCTACTCTGACTGGAAACCCTATATTTTCCATGTTTACATTATGCACTATTTTTACACTTATTCTTTCCATGGTTTCACACTGTAGACACAAAACCATCAACTGAAGAGAAACGCATATGGTGTTAAAGGGCTGACCACTGTACCTACCTGTACTGCCCAGTGAAGAGCTGTTTTAAAATCTTTGTCCACCAGTGTTGGATCAGCTCCTTTCTGAAGCAGTATTTGAACATGCTGGGGTCGATTATGGAACGCAGCCCAGTGAAGTGACGTCATTCCCTATAAATCATAAAGCTAAGACATCAGAGCTCTTTGGCAATGTAAAACTTTTGTTGTTCCAGTGGCCTTCACATAGTGCCCACCAATACGTTTCATGGTACCCACCCTTCTTTTATGCATCAAGGAGCCAATTATGGCTTTCCTCCACTTCATCGGGTACAAGATGCTTTAGAATAGTCTAGAAGGCATCACCTTTGTGGCTTCAGGGAGCAGCCATTCAAAACAACAGTTACCTCCGTCACAGGAGGATGATTGGCTTAGAACTTCATGACAGTTTGTGATGGGCCTCTGTTCCCATGGGAGCCATTTTGGGGTTGGCTGTGTCCTCTGTGGCAGCCATTTTGTGGTGCTGTTTGTTACCTGTTCTCAACATTCCAATACTGCTAAACAGATTCAGAAAAGTTGCAGGCCCCTGCCCTATTCTTCTTAGTGGGCAGTGTTCTGTAAAAGAGACACATATTCTACTTATGGCACTGTTTATTTTTAAACTTGCTCTGCTTCTTCTAAAACTATTCTACTTCTTGGGCCCTCCGACCAAGCACTAACCATTTGTTTGGTGGGCAAGTGAACTAAGATTTCTCTGACTTAGGATCCTAAGTTAGGATCCAAGTTACAGTAAATGCACATGATAGTAGGGGGATTTGATTGCTCACCTCGGCATCCTGGTGGTTAATTTCACTCAGATCAGATTGCTGTAGCAGCACAGATAAAAGCCTGTGGAGGACAAAGCACAATATGCACACTGAAATTTGAAGCAAAATTCGCAGACGAACAATTGAGTCAAATTAAGAGTCAGAATGGTGTAGGGTTAGCATGTCAGACTAGGATGGTTCAAATCCACCCCCTCTCACAGAAGCTGGCTGATCACTGGGCCAGTCATATACTGTCAGCGTAACCTACCTCACAGGGTTATTGTGAGGATAAAATGGAGGAAAGGAGAATGATGTAAACTGCTTTGGGTCCCCATTGGGACCCATTACTTATAAACTAAGTAAAATAAATAATCTTTAAAATTTTCTATTGATTTCAATGGAACTGTTAAAGCATATGTTGTAACTCAAGATCAGGCAGCTTTTTCTTCAACCAGTGATTTCAGTTTATTAGAACAGAACACAACAACAACACACACAGAACAACCCCAACTTATATACAGTTTGGAACTGGCTAAACCACACCCCTAGAACAGTAAAGTTCAATCCTGCGTGAGCACTGAAAGTCATAGTCTTTCCTGATTGGACCATTGCACAACGGCAGCCAATCAGGCTTTTGATGTTAGGATACTGAGAGTCTATGGAACTTGTGACTGAAGCTCAGGCTCATTCACCAATTCAGGCTATCCACATAACATAATACATAACAGATAATATTTTCTATTTTTACAACAGCCCCAGAGCCCACAATACAACGCTGATTCCTGTCTGGTATTTGTTTCATCAAGGGGTTTAAAGTCACATAGGTCCCTGTCACACGGCAGAAAAAAATGGCCAAATTGCGGCTTTTTAGAGCCGCACCAAAAGAGATATGCGGTGGTGGGATCACACAGATCCCCTGAGCCGCCGCGCAGTTGCTCCCCGGCACGATCAGATGCCGGGGAGGAAGCCACCGATGGGAGACTGAGGCAGCATGCATGTGCATGCGCAGTTCGGCCAGGAGCCTCGACTGCTCCTGACGACGGATGCGCCGGCGATCCCACGGCCACGCTTGCTGCGGCGTTTCAGGTAAGTCCTTCTCTTTACTTGGTTTTTTTTGTTTCGCAGCACAGGGCTCTAGGGACGGATCGGGGATGGGTGTGCGCCGATTCCCAGATGTTGCGCTGAGATCGCGCCCGTTTGCTGCACCCCTGATCCGTCCCTCTTCTGCCCCAAAACCTCCCATATGACCGGGGCCATAGCTCTGCTTACCAATTTAGGAGCATAAGGACCATATCTGAACCACTGTGGCATGGTGTTTAGAATACTGGCCTGCACCTGGGGAAGTCTGGGTTCAGATTCCAATTCTTCTTGTGTGGGTAACTGTGGGCCAATAACTCTTTCAGTTTACCTCAAAGACTGTTATGCAGCTATAGAATGAAGGAGGTTACTATATAGGATGTCCTGAGGAAGGACAGGACAAAAATCCAATAAACAGAAATCCTTCACAAGCTTTTATTGTATATATTCTCTAAGATGCTTATTTTGGAAATATTCCCCCTGCAATAGCACGAGAGAATATACTAGTGTATATGTTACAGATACCCAGATGCAGCAATATCTTGCAGGCCTTTCTTAAAATCAAGGGAACGTAAGATATCGTTAATTATCCAAAGTCCTTTGGATGAGGTAAGCTTTAAGTCATACATTTAAAGGCAGGCTCTGAGTTATGATTTGAGCTAGAATAACATGGAGCCACTGACTATTAATCTACATGGGGGTAAGGTTTCATCGTGATATTGCATCTAGAACTGACTCTGATTCTTATTCTACGTTCCTCTGTGCCAGGCATTTCCAGTCTTTTTGAGCATGCGGGTACCAATGAGAGTGTGTGGAGAGTGCCACCTCAAAATGGATGACACAGGCGTTGGAGCCAAATGCAATACCTCCCTCCCCACTTTGCATCCATGAGAAACCCTTTCATTTGAATGAAGGGAGCCAGTTACGAGCCCTGCCTTACAATGGAGCCACCCAGTTTCTAGAAAGCTTGGTGGGTGCCAAGGGAAGCATCGGTGGGTGCCATGGTGCCCATTGGTAACATGTTGGGGAACCCTGCTCTATGCTTTGATATTTTCTTGTGTCTAAACTAATTGAATGTATAGCTTATGTATAACAGAATGTCTCAACCTTTTCGAACTCCGCTCTTCTAAATTTTTTGCAGCCTTCTGTCACTCTCCACTCTCGCCCATTGTCAATTTCACAGGGAAACATGCAGAGATCCTTGCCTGGAGTCATGTGCATACAGTGTACTGTTGCATGCAATGTTCTGTGGATTAGGACAGTGATACCACCCTGGCATTCGAAGAGAAAGAGAACAACATCTCCTTGGTCTTCCTTTTAAAGTACAGACAAAGGGAAACAAAGGACTAAATTAGCAGCTCCCATCCTTCCCTCCTTCACTTTGGGTTAATGGGTAGGAAGAGTGCAGCCAACCCAACAAATCCAGTGGGGCTCCCAGAGGATCCTCTTCTAGGGGACACACAAAGTACCCAGGTCTTGGCTGGTGCAGGAGAAAGGCACCACTTGCCTCAGGATCTTATCTTCTACAGAATCTTGTACCTCCCACCAAGCGCCTCATGCTCCCCAAGTGTTCTGCTTTCCATTTTGAGGAGCACACTTGTAAAATGGCTGCAGACCCCGATTGTACTGATTCTTTATTGTAAAACCTGCAGTTCTGCACAACCAGAACCCCCTACCTCCTTGAGGAGGGCCGAATTCAGCTTCAATTTTAAAAACAAAGCAACTTTCTAGTCCCTATGGCTGTAAAGACAGGCTGGACAGCATGTCAATCTCCGAAGATAAAGAAGACAAACTGAAAAAAGATTGGCAGTGGTCAGGGGGTATGTTTTCAGTGCTCTGCATACTTGCCCAGCAGAAGCAGAATAAATCACGCAAAGCAGATAAAAATATGCACTTTTAGATTATGGACATAATTTATGCAGCTGGTAAAATTCATATCCATAATTTGGGTGCAGAGTTTTGATTATTGTCATTATTTTTTAAATCGCGTAGCCCTCATTATTTTTCTAGCTACAAAGTCCATGTCCTCTCTGCTTGCCAGTGTATGCAGTTTTAAAAACTGCCACAGTGAGCAAAGATAAAGACAAAAACAGATGCACGCTGAAGATCTCGGATCCTTCAGGAGTGCCTTCCGGTAATGGAACGATCATAATTTGAAGAACGAATTTGTCTGACTTGGGCTAATACGACAGATGAAAAGAAACGGAACAGCTGGCACACTTGTGCTCTGACCAAAGGTCTGCTGGTTACCATGGAGACCGTGAGGGGGGAAAAATGCACAGGAAACTCTGTGCTTTGGTAAAACAAATTACTGCTCCTTTCCCAAATATCAGCTGAGCTACTTTTCTATAGAGGTTTTATTTAATGATAACACCCTCTTGGTTGCCTTGAAACCTTTCAAGTATACTGTTAAGTGATGTACAAGGATGGCAAAAACTTAACAAAGCAGGCACCAGAGAGATTGCTTGGGAGAAGCGGAGGCAAGTAACGTATGAAGAATAATGGAGCATGAGATATACTAGTGGGAGCACAATGTACAGTATTCTCACCAAAGGCAGCAGACCCACTTGTAATACTCAGTGCCTCAAACATCCACAAGCTGGTTCCGCAGAAGAGATCCCCACCCCTGTAAGTACATAAATCAACATGCACGCGGAATAACGCTTCTGTTGCTGCACTTTATGGCTTACTTCAAAGGGACCACGCTTTCCCCATACATACCCCAGAGACCACTACGGTCGGGGGCCCAACATCGCTTAGTGATCCCAGGCCCCAGGGAGGCCAGTGTAATGTATTGAAATGTTTACATGAATCACCTCATAGGACTCCCCTGTTAAGCTTCGAGCCAGACCAGGGCTCCTCTGAGCGAACTTCCTATTGGTCGCTTCGTAACAGCGACCAATCAGAACGATACCATTCCCTAGGAGGGAAAGACTCCCATTGGTCTTTATTCTAGCAATCTCATTGGTTGTTATTTGTAAATAGGCGTGGCTACATTAGCCCGGTTATGTTTAAAAGGAGCATAAGCTCCCACTGTTTTCTGTTCTGGTTTCTTACTGAGTTAGTGCTTGCTCGTTACTTCCAATAAAGCTGAATCACTTGCTGAATCACTGTACGAGTCCTTTGTTAGCGCGATCTAACAATTGGCGACGAAGGTGGGATGTTAGAGCAGGTAGGCAGCCCTGCGGACATCCACACTTCGGACTCGGAAGAAAGCGGGCAGAGCACAGCAGCCGATCCGGCGGAGGCGCCACCAGCTCCGGTGCCCAAGTCTCCCCCGATGGCTGGAAGCCAGAAGTTCGAGTGCTTCGAACCCTCCTCAGAAGACTGGGACTCCTACCTGTCCAGGTTCGAGTTCCATCTGGAGACCCACGACATCACCGATGAGGCGAAGAAACGAGCATGCTGAGCCTGTTTGTGGGGAGGGCAGGATATAAGTGTAACAATAAATAAATAAATAAAATAATGAGCAAATACCATTTGGGATTAAATTATTGGGACTTTGGTTCTGGGTACATTTATTTATTGATTTAAGGCATTCTTAGCTCACTTTTTCTCCAGTGAGTTCAGAACAGTGTACATTTAAAAAATTTACTTCTCATTTATGCCCCTCTTTTCTCCCCAATGGGGACTCAAAACAGTTGATTACCACATTCTCCTTTCCTCCATTGTATCCTCACACGGGCAGCAGCCAATTGTATCTTAGGCTGTTCATACATGGCAGTGATTCTCCATGTAGCTGTCATTGTCACTGAGAATGCAGAGGCATTCGCAGTGGGAATGGAGCATATACATGGCATGGCATTTGCAGTGGGAATGGAGCATATACATGGCATCTCCCCCCCCACCCGCCACTTGCTGGCACCCCACAACCTCCACCATTAGAGGACTATTTTTTAAACTGGCAATCGCTTAAGTCACTATACCACAATAATAATCTATTGCCATGATCTACCAAGCCTCACTCTGCCATTGAAGTTTGCTGGGTGACCTTGGGTCAGTCAGACACTGTCAGCCTAACCAACCTCACAGAGTTTTTGTGAGCATAAAATGGGGGACAGAATGATGTAAGTGGCTTTGGATCCCCAGTGGGGGAAAAGGCAGGATATAAATGAAGCAAGCAAATAAATAATTTTGAAAAAGAAGTAAGTCTCTAGCCCTTGTTGTTGTAGAGATATAGGGGTGCACCTTTCCTCTTGTATGTTGCTAATGAAAAGGGCTGGAGATATAGTTGTTCTTTTTTAAGAAGAAGAAGAAGAAGAAGAGGAGGAGAAGGAGGAGGAGGAGATTGGATTTATACCCCTTCCTTCACTACCCGAAGGAATCTCAGAGTGGCTTACAATCCCTTTCCCTTCCCCTCCCTACAACAGACAGCCTGTGAGGTAGGTGGGGCTGAGAGAGCTCTTTCGAGGACTGCCCTTGAGGGAACAGCTCTGAAAGAACTTGTAACTGACCCAAGGTCACACCAGCAGCTGCATGTGGAGGAGTGGGGAATAAAACCCAGTTCTCCCAGAATAGAGTCCGCACTCCTATCACGACACCAAACTGGGAAATTAGAAGGGATATAATAGAAATAGGTTATGTATGATAATGTTATTGCAGTATAGTGATCTAGCAATTGCTGATTTTTTAAATAAAAAGAACAAGCCCTCTGGTGGTAGAGCAATGTCAGCTATGGAAGACTGAGGCAAGGAAAATGACACCGGCATGAGCAGGACCTTAAAAACACTCACCTTTCCATCCACGTGGCTTGCAAAGATGCTTTGATTGTGACCTTTCCTAAAAGGCTGTATCAAGCCAGGTTTGGGAAAGATCACATGAAAGCAGGGGAATGCTTGGAAAGTGAATGATCAGAATACAACGTTGTGGGATGCTTCGGAAAAAAATCCTCTAAGCGGAAGCAACCTTTGTTTGTATGGAGGTAATGAGACCTCAAAAAGGTGCTTCTGTCATGAATGGAGTTGCTGCATAGGTCTGTACCAGGAGAGACGGTCCTTCCAGTCTGAGCATTCAAGGTTAATAAGAATTTTAAAAGAAAGTCTTAGCACCATGAATTCGACTTGGAAATAAATTGGCAATCAGTTAAGAGATTGTAATATGGGAGTAATATGCTCCCTATGGCTAGCCTCTGAGAACAGATGGGCTAACAGATTTAGTACCAACTGCAGTTTCTGAGTAGTTTTCAAGGTCAGCTCCACATAAAGTGCAAAACAGTAGTCAAGCCTCACACTTGTCATACCATGGATCAGTGAGGCCAAATCAGCAGTGCTTAAAAAATGAGAAAACTTTTGGTCTACGAGCAGCTGGAAAAATGAATTTATAGCTACTATGACTGCCTGGTTTTCTAACAACAGAGCTGGATTTAATAAGCTTTTATTTGTATGCTGCCTCAGACTTTTGGCAAGGCAGAAGAAACTTTTGAAATAACTAGGAAATGCCTGGAAAAACAAACCCTGCATATTATGTAAGTCTACTCAGCAACTCCTTAATTGGAAAGGAAATGCTTACTTTTATTAGACTTGTACTGAAATAGCCATTGGTCCATCAAGCTAAGGACTGTCTGCTCCTGGCCTGTATCCACTGGGGGGGCATTTGGGGGTCAACACCCCCACAGATGAGCACTGCCCCCTCAGACAAAAAATTCAAAAACAAATTAAGAAATATATTTAAAATGTAAGACGTGTGTGGGGTTTCCAAAATGACCCCAGGCACATTCAAAAGAGCTTCAGTCTCATTTTCTTTTTTCTGAGCCAAAAAATAAATCAATTTTTAAGAATGCAAAATAAATAAATAAATGTTGCAAAATGCAAAAGAGAGAAAGTCGGAGATCCCCCGCCCCCGGCTTATACAGAAAAGCAGCCCGGAATGGAGTCTCTCCAATCAAAAGGACTAGAGGAAGACTAGATGTCTCAGAGGAGCCTGAGCTGCTTCTCAGATTTCCCCATGCCCCGCCAACCAAAATTTTCTGGCTGCATCCCTGGTCTGCTCTGATGGACAGCAGCTCCTCAGGTTCCCAGGCACAGAAAAGTATTTTGCAAAAACTGGAACCCAAGATTTTTAACTGAAATGTCAAAATTTAACCTGAGACTTCAGACAGGCAAAGCATGTACTCTGTGACTGAGCCACAGCCCTCCCTTATCTCTGCAAGAAATAGATTTTTAAAAACACACTCAGTACATCAGGCAACTTGTTCGCTTAGATATATTTTAACTTGGCATACCTGACATTGGGATCAGCAGTGGCAGCATGTAGTGGCAATCTTCCATTTTTGTCAGGGATGTTCTGTTTGGCACCGTTTCTCAACAGGCTGACGCAGCCCTCGAGCCACCCCTGAAAGCGGATCACAGAGACAAAAAATACTATGGGGCTTGGGCAATTAGTCTCAATAGGAGATGCACCTTTTAAAAAAGTGATGATAACTAAAGACAACTGTGTTATTAATTTGTCTCCAGATACATTTTTTTTAAATTAAATTTCCTGGTTTGATTCCTAGCAAATATTGAATTGGCCTCTGGTGTGCTTACGATATCAGGGCATGAAAGCAACAGCTCTCCCCTTGAGTCCTCAGGAAAATGAATGTCCCTTCCCTCTTCAAAAATCTACCTTCCCCAGTGCCCGCCCACAAATCTCCAGGAATTTCCCAATTTGCAGCTGGCAACCCTTTGTGTTACCCACCTTCCACCACCCAGCATGCTAACTTTATATGTTCCCAGATATTTTGTAATCCCATGTGGGCAGGGTTGCCAACCTGATCACAACTGATCTCCAGGTGAAAGAGATCAATTCACCTAGAGAAAATGCCTACTGTGGAAAGTGAACCCTATGATATTATACCCCATTGAAGTTCCTCCTTTCCCCAAACCTTGCCGTCTTAAGGCTCCACTCCCATCTCCAGGTATTTCCTAACCGGAGCCAGTACCCCTACATGTGGATGTCTCAACATCACTTTTAATCTTTTCCATCCCCCAGCAAAATTAGCAGCACTCGATGGGTGGGTGCACAATAACCAAAACCCACAACAGTACCCACTAAAACCCTAGATTTGAGAGGGGAGGAAATACAAATAAAATAGTTACAGCACACAAAACATAAAGACACAGGGACCCAAATGCTAACGAGAGAGAGAGAGAGAGAGAGAGAGAGATCAGAAGTTTAAAATAAAAGATAATGGACACAAATAATAAACAATCTCTTAAATCCCTAAGGCTTGGGTGATTGAGGTTGAAATGTAACATTAAAATAGAAGCTGCTGTGGTTTCCCCCCTGCAGGATGGCCCAATTACCTCCCTACCTTCACAATGTAAATGCGAAACAGAAATACATGCTGGCATATGAAATCAGCCTGTCATTCGGTTATTCACTCATGATTCAGCAAGATGCCTTCCTTTTTTAAAATTACCCCCATGTATGTTTATTTGTTTTCTGTCTTTTTAAAATAAAAAGCACAATCAGTTCTAAACAAATCACAAAACCACTCTGGAATATGAGTCGGCACTCGGCAAGTAGGTACATGATGTCACAGGCATGGCTAATCATCATTATACAAAGCTGGCATTCACAACAGATTTTACGATCAATTTCTCCTTAGCTTGACCCTGAGTAAGGGCTGGCATCAAAGGACTAGTAAGGCAGCATCCACCAAGGCCCATCAGGCAGTAGGAAATACTGAGCCAATCTAGTGCCTGGGGGCATTGGAGCAAGCAGAGGGCAAGAGAATTTGCAAACAGCTGCCTCTGCCTTCTACCATCAAGGAATGTAAGATGATTTAACTGCTACATAAATGCCCTTAAAGAAAATCTTCAAAACCCACTGTGATGATCCCCCCCCATTAAACTACCGTTGCACCTTATTGGCTTTGCCCTCCATATATTTATTTTCATTTCACTAAGACTATGGCTGATTTTGCACAAGGAGCTGCGCCGCCATCATGCCTCCCTTTGCCCCGTTTCCATTGGTCAATTTCCCACTCGAAGCCACGCGGCCGCATTTTGACCCGCGGTTTTGCCCAATTTCCTCCGCGGTTTCGTGATCCTCAAAAAATAGGATCACAAAACCGTGGGGAAAATCGGGCAAAGCCGCGGGTCAAAATGCGGCCGCACTGCTTCGAGTGGGAAACTGACCGATGAAAATGAGGCAAAGGGAAGCATGATGGCGGTGCAGCTCCTTGTGCGAAATCAGCCTGTATGTATTCAGACTTTAATGCAGTCTAAATCAGGGAAGCCCATGAACTAGGCACCCACACAAAAATTATTTTTTCCTTCAATTTCTTCCTGTTATTTTGAAAAATTGTCTTGGCCGGGGGAAATTCTTCTCTATGATGCAACATGAGATAAAGCTGTGTGTGTGTGTGAGACTATTTCCTCCAGAGGAAATTGACCTGCAGTTGTACAATCACACAGTCCTTGGAAGCGGTGGGCACAGCCCACCACTGCGTGATCAGACACAACCGTGTGTGTGTTGGTGGGTTTTTTGCCATTAGTTGCCCATGCGCTTAAATGATTGATGTATTGCATCTCCGCACTGAGGGCTCCCCATGGAGAAGGGGAAAAAACCAACGGCACGGAGTCGGGATGTCCTAATCAGACCATCTCGATGCCATGAGAGCGCGCTGGAGCAATCAGACATGGAAAAGTCTATCCATGGCCCGTTGCAACCCGTTTACTACCAGATTTTCCCTGGTGTCTTATTACTCTGCTTCTGCGGCAGATCAGAACGGGTTGCCAACGGGTGCGGGGTGCTTCCCAGATGTTTGTGTCTGATCGCGCCCTTTAAATCCGCCTGGCATTTGTGCCTATGGCAGGTCTAATTGTGCATATGATCGTGCCCAAAGTGTCTTGGAAAATTCTGTTGTTCCTCGATACAAATCTATACTCGTCTGGCAAAGTGAGCTGTGAAAGCTCTGCTTCCATTTTCTACTACATACCTTTGTGAGTCAGGATTTTTAACACTTGCTGCCATCAAAACGAGAAGTCAAAATCGACTGGATGTCAAGGATGACATGTGAGTTGCCATGTCAAAGACTTTAACAATTTCAGCTTCTTATTCAAACTCAACAACAGCAGTCTTCTTACTGAAATTTACTTTTGAGCAGAATTAAAGTTAAAGAATTGCTGAGCAGTCGGGTTAGAACAGATAAAAGGAAGTACTTCTTCACCCAAAGAGTGATTAACACATGGAATTCACTGCCGCAGGAGGTGGCGGCTGCTACAAGCATGGACAGCTTCAAGAGGGAATTAGATAAGCATATGGAGCAGAAGTCCATCAGTGGCTATTAGCCACAAGGTATAGATAGGAACTCTCAGGCTGGGGCAAGTGATGCTCTGTATTCTTGGTGCTTGGGGGGGGGCAACAGTGGGAGGGCTTCTAGTGTCCTGGCCCCACTGCTGGACCTCCTGATGGCACCTGGTATTTTTGGCCACTGTGTGACAGAGTGTTGGACTAGAACGGCCATTTGGCCTGATCCAACATTGGCTTCTCTTATGTTCTTATTATTTGTTTGATTTGCACAATTCGGATTTATTTCAACTCCCCCCCCCAGAAGGGGCCTTTAATTAAGAAGAAGAAGAAGAAGATTTTGGATTTATACCCTACGGTTCATTATCCAAAGGAGTCTCAGAGCGGCTTACAATCTCCTTTCCCTTTCCCTCCCCATAACAGACACCCTGTGAGGTAGGTGGGGCTGAGAGAGCTTTCCCAAGAACTGCCCTTGACTCTGAAAGAACTTGTAACTGACCCAAGGTCACACCAGTAGCTGCATGTGGAGGAGTGGGGAATCAAACCCAGTTCTCCCAGATTAGAGTTTGCACTCCTAACCGCTACACGAAACTGGCACACATAATGCTGTGCATTCATGGGTTTTTCAGGGGAGGGGTCCATAGCTTTCAACAGATTCTCAAAGGGATCCATGATCCAAAAAGATGAAGAATTAAATAAACAATTAAAGAACTGACTCAAACAGAGACTTGCTGGCATCATGCCCTAACACAGCTTGTTGGCTGAGCTTGCACACTCTTCCTCCTCTAATATTACAGAACTTGACTGAACACTTCCTGCTTTGATGTAAACATAGATTCTGTGGCAGTTTACTATCTGTTTCCAAAGCTGGCATACTAAACGGGGATTTAACAGAAGTTTAGAATACCAATTTGTGAGAGAGGGAGAGAAACTCCAATTTGCTGAGGTCCCTGCATTCAAACATCACAGCAAACTGGAGTTTGCTCAAAATGAGAAGCACTCAGTCAAGTGCTGTGTAGAGGAGGAAGGAGGGAGAGGCAAGGACATGTATGAGCATGGCAAATAAGTGTGCTCAGCTTAATAAATTAAACCTCTGTTTAACTACAGTTTGTCATGACATCTGAATGCAGTCTAAAAGAAAGAAACCTTTATACCAGGTAGGTGGCCAAAGAAAGACTGGTACGTCCACAGGCATCTTGGGTGTTGATGTTTGCTCCCATCTTCAGCAACAATTTCACTGTGTCCAGTTGGCGTCCTGAGACAGAATGCATCAGTGGTGTACAGCCTTGGAAAGGAAAAGGGTAGGAAGTTTAATTAACTTCTTAATATCTTTAGTGTGTTCAAGGCACAAGCAGGAGATATTTCTGTTGTCGCTACACATCAATGTGGGTTTTTGAAAACCTGGACACCTATCTAGAAAGTCCTGATTCTTTTTCCATAGTTATTATTTAGCCTTTATATTTATTGAGAAAATATCTAATCCACTTTTCATGGAGCAATGCTCTTTGAGCAAGGCCCATGCAATGAAACAAATGACAAAACACTAAAACTGATATACCTAAACGACGGAGAGTGGAAAACACAATGCCCAGCCATCAAAACACCAGGTTCTAAGAAGTGCCTAAAAATATAGTCCTGGAGGAGGCAATAGGTGAGCCAGCCAGCCAGGTCTGATCCGACTGACCCTTTTGACATCTCAGGGGCCTCTCACCCTGGCTTGCACTTGGGACATTTTAACTTCCCACTGTGCCCCCAGCCTTTTCTAATGGTCCCGAGAGAGATCCCTCTCTGCATTTTTGGTCCCTTATACAAGTTACTTCAATTGGGACATAATCTGTCCTTTGTTAGTGAACACAGAAAAACTCATTGGATATAGATTTGTATGATTTACTGTGGCAGCCGGAAAGATATGCAGTGAATACCCCCAGACCTGACTTGTAATTGGTGTAGGTGATCAATTAATTTAGGAATATGAATGAAAACTGCTGCTTCCCCAGAAGGATCTATTTACGGATGGGCACGAACCACCTCACAAACGAAACTTTGTCATAAATTTTGGCCGGTTCATGAGATTCATAGCAGGACGACCAACATGAACACGCTACGAACTTTCATGCTGTTCATGGTGGCTCATGAATGAATACATTTCCAGACAGACTGCCTCCGCTCAATTAAAATGTTTACAAAACAACCTGGGGCGGCGTGAAATGCTCCAGCCTTGGAAACACCAATAGGGGTCCTCCAAAGCTTGACAGGCACTGCTGGCTGCCAGTAACAGAGTTCCCATTCTGCTCTATAGGATCAGCATGCTATATATACCCACAGCTCTGCAGCCTCTCCTCTGTTGGCTGTTGACAGTTAGACAGAGAGACAGGGAACTTGTTAAACGCAGAGCACATTTATCGTTCATTCCTGATTGTGAATACCTCTCCCCTACTGGGGCTGTGGTGTTAGGTGGTCTCAGGGCTTTAAGCCACCCCGTCTCTCTGCTCACGCTTAGGTACTGGGTGCCTCAGCTGAGGACCCACATTTTATACCCTCCTGATTGTGAACTCCCCTGCTGGGGTTTGTATGTTAGGTGGACTTAGGGCTCCAAGCCACCCCGTCTTTCTGCTCATGCCAAGCGGTGGGGCTTACCTACTGGTTTTGTTGGCTGAGGACCCACATTTTATACCCTCCTGATTGTGAAATCCTCTCCCCTGCTGGGGTTGTGGTCTTAAGTGGACTCAGGACTCATGGCCACCCCATCTCTCTGCTCACGTCAAGTGGTGGGGCTGAGGACCCACATTATGTACCCTCCTGATTGTAAACTCCTCTACCCTGCTGGGGTTTGGGTGTTAGGTAGACTCAGGGCTCTGAGCCAACCCATTTCTCTGCTCATGCTGAGCAGTGAACATAAGAACATAAGAGAAGCCAATGTTGGATCAGGCCAATGGTGCATCTAGTCCAACACTCTGTCACACAGTGTCCAAAAAATACCAGGTGCCATCAGGAGGTCCAGCAGTGGGGCCAGGACACTAGAAGCCCTCCCACTGTTCTCCCCCCAGCACCAAGAATACAGTGCATCACTTGCCCCAGACTAAGAGTTCCTATCTCTACCTTGTGGCTAATAGCCACTGATGGAACTCTGCTCCATATGCTTATCTAATTCCCTCTTGAAGCTGTCCATGCTTGTAGCCACCACCACCTCCTGTGGAAAATGTCTCTTGACACAGGTGGAAGGGCAGGAGAGGAGACTCATGGCCATGCAAGAGAGGCTGGGCCAGATGACAGCCTTGTGTGACCAGTACTCCAGAGGATTAGCATTGGCAGGCTCAGGGGACTTGGTGAGGTACTCCCTCACCATCACCTCTGCTGAATCCTCTGCCATTGCATGCCTGGCATCCCCGCCACTGCTGACTTCCTAGTTCACCACTGACAACCAGTAGTAGAGCTTATTCCTGGTTGGGCTCTTTGAGGCAGAGGTGCTGGGCTGCGGCTCCTCCCCCCCTTTCTCTTCTCCAGCCTCTTCCACTTGCTGTTCCCTCTGGCCCCGTCTGTTGGACTGTAGCCTCCGTACTTCTTTGCAGAGCTCACATATACAGGTCAGTTTGTACTCCTCTTTCTTGCAGAGAGGATGCAACCTGGTGGTGATGCCCATCTGCAGCCTCTCTACCAAGGCCCTCACCCACAAGAGGACAGCTGTCCCCTAGGGGCCCAGCTCCAGTGCGGAGGCCAGCACCTGGTCCAGCCCACAAACCAGGGGAATGACTTGCCTCAGGCTGTCCATATGGGCAGAGAACACGTTGGTGATGTCCTAGAAGGGCTTGAGGACATGCACCATTTGGGAGAGGGTCAGTCAGTCACTGGAGGTGATACTGAGCTCCTCTTCCCTGTACAGGATGGTCATGGAGGAGCTAACATCCTGTGTGGTGCTCTTCTCCACCAAATCCACAATCATGGCATAGGTGGAGTTCCTCATCCCCCTCCCCCTGTCTCTCAAGCAGCATTATTGTAGAGGTGCGGGTGGCAAATTCAAATCCTGTGCATTTGATGTGCATAGCTTGCAGCGGGTCTATTCTATATAGACCCGCTGCATATATACTCTATATAGACCTGTGCCTGACATTTCCCCCAAAAGCACTTTCCTGGGGGCATCTTCTTTGGGGGGCCATAACTTGGACCCCTGAAGTCCAATCCACACAACATGGTGGGTATGTAGAAAAGCATCAGGGGGAGGTTCCCTGTGATTTTTATGACTCTAGCTTGCACAAGGTCCATTCTATACACTTGTGAACCTCCTGAACTTGCACCTGTCATTTCCCCAGAAAGCACTTTCTTGGGGGCACCTTCTTTGAGTGGGCAGTATCTCAGACCCCATAAATCCATTATATCCAAACTTGTAGGGCAGGTAGAGGAGAGTCAGTTGGAGATCCCCTGTGAGTTTGATGACTCTAGCAGGTTGGGGAGCATTGTACCTCTTCACGAACCTCACAAACCAAACCGGTTCGTTTCATGCCTAAAAGTTCATGATGGTTCATGGTTTGTGAACCGGGCATGCCATGAACCATGAACTGAACCACAGTTTCCTGATTTGTGCCCATCCCCAGATCTGTTTGTTCTGTAGTTATGAAAGAATTTTAATATTTTTTTTATACAAGATGGTTTGCATATTGACTGTATGTCACACTTGAGTTGTGATGACTAATAGTTGTCAGTAATCAAAGATTCAGTAAGTAAGTGGGGAAAAGGATAATGATGAGGATACAGCCCAAATCTTTTTTTTGGTGGGAGGAGTTACTCATACTCACAGACTATAGCTCATAGATAGCTATTGTAACTTTTTAATTGGTTTCTTTCTTTATTTAAATACTGGCCTCATTAGCTTCTGTTTAGAAAGGGCCTGTTGAGACACAAATCTTCCATAATAACCATTAGGTGGGAACCAAGCACTAGTTCCATAACTGAGGTTTTTCCAAAATGTGACCCAGCTAATAATAATTAATAATTATTGTATGGCAGTGGGTATAGTATAGCCAGGAGATCCAAAGATTGTCTGGCAGCCTGAAACTCTAGCTCTTTTTTTGTGGTGAGCTAGGTTTATTTTTTAGACTGAGAGGTCTGTGACTGACACAAGGTCACCCAGTTGACTTCAAGTGGAAGAGTGGGGAATCAAAACCAGCACTCCAGATTAGAGCCCACCACTCTTAGCCACTACACCAAACTGGCTCTCTGTGACCCAGCTCAGACATGAGGAAGCAATATGCTTATCATTTTTAATTTCATCCATCTTGTGTATGCTAGACTCTTCCCATAATCATGGAGCACAGATATGTATAAATGGGCACCTGAGAGCTAATTCAAATGCTGAGAAAAATCTCCTTTTAAGTGAGTATCACCACAGCAGGTATACAGATGATGGATTGTGTCTTTTAATGCTCAGCCATGACAAAACTGGGTGTATGTAAGAAGCCAGAACTTCAGGGACACAGCTAGGCTGGAACCCCTTTTCTTGTTCACGTCCCACATATATGGAAGTTTTGAGTTGGGGGAGTATTCAAATTTCTAGAACATCAATGTCTTCCACTTTCATTCTAGAGATATACAGTTCTTCTAATTGTCAAGGTTGCTACCTTTAGGATATAATTATGGTTGTTATTACCAGGGGAACACTGGGTATATATGCCATACTTGGGTGTAAGTAAATGACTGAAGAAAAAGAAGAAGAGATTGGATTTATACCCTGTGTAACCATTTGTGCTTGTAACTGCATTGTTTGTACTGTGCTGATGCTATGTCTGTCAATTGTCTGTACATCTGTGCATTTGGGATAAGGGGTTGCTGTGTGTTTGACTGGACTGTTCTGCATCCCATGCCTCTGCATGAGCAAGGTTTGAACTGCCTGGACTACAGAACACGTTCCCTGCATATTCCCAGCGTGCCGCTGGACAAAGAAGACAAACGCCATTAGTGCTCAGTTGGAAACTTGGCAGAACAACAGGTTTCCCCACCATTGCTGAACTGTGGTAAACCATGTAACCCGGCTTCCTATCTGGTTTTGGCATCACAAAGAACACATCCTTTATTGCCTCTGGACCAGGCACATCTCTGCAAGTCAAAGGTTGCCAATGGAGACAACGGTTTCACACCTGGCCACATGGCTCTCTTTGAAGTTAGGGTAGAGCATTTAAATATTGCCCCCTTCCCCTCAACTAGGACGTCACAAACCCTGAACCTATAGCATAGGAAAGGGGATGGTCTTCTAAGGGGTTTATTGGACTTAAGCCAAGCTCAAAAACAAGCTTTTAAAAAGAGAAACACAGCCTTTGTTTCTCTGGTTAACCCACCCCTCCCTTACCTTGCAACTTAAGTGCTGCAGGTGATTCTTACTGCGTTCTCGGGAGTCGCGACCCGAGAACCCGCACGTGGCTTGGCCGGACCAGTCCGTGTGTTTTAGAGTCCACCCGCTGATACTTAGGCTGCCCCATTTCTTCTATGAGGAGATTTCTTCTCAGCTCGGACCTCAGATAAGTATAAGCGATATCCTGCTGTGTTATCCCCCTTGTCTGTTGAATTTGTTATTTTCCTTGCTGATTGCTTTCTATATACTATTGTAACTAAGGAACTTGTGTGAATCTGCGTGTGCATCTGTTTTTCGTATGCTTGAAAACTGCTTAGTAAAAGGCAACATTTATTCATTAAACCTAGCGTGTTGTCTCACTTCCTGGGAAATAGGAGCGTTCGTTGGCCAATCCGCCCTCTGTATACATGGGAAAATTACTCACACCACGCCCACTGTCGTACATAAGACTGAGTTGGGCATTCGGAACCGTCCTTAGAGGAGTTCCGGTATCACCTGCCCTTCACTTGGAGTCTCAGAGCAGCTTACAAACTCCTTTCCCTTCCCCTCCCCACAACAGATACCCTGTGAGGTGGGTGGGGCTGAGAGAACTCTGACACAAACTGCTCTTTTTCAAGGACAGCTGTGCCAGAGCTTGTGACTGACCCAAGGTCACATCAGCAGGTGTAAGTGGAGGAGTGGGGAATCAAACCCGCACACTTAACCACTACACTAAACTGACTGCACATATATCAAAAGTTCTGGAATGGAGAAGATGAAAACAATATTAAGGAAGGAACTTATATTGAATGATCATGTTGAAACTGATAGTAAAACCAGTGAACCTTGGCAACTGGTTATACCTTATAGCAACTGGAAGCAAGATAAACAGCAACTTTACCCTCACTGTCGCAGCATTCTAATATTGAAGGATCTTCACGAATGACAGCAGTCAAGGTATTAACATCCCCGTTGGCTGCTGCTTGGTATACCAGTGTCAGGTCAATTTCTTCAGCTGAATCACCTGCGCAGATAGTTACATAAGAGTAAGGGACACGGTATGTGGGTGTACAGGGGAGTCATATAAAAGGTTAACACAGAACAGAACAGTATTTCCCCACATAAATGAAACATGTTTGCTGGAAAGAGAGAGAGAGAAGGCTATTTTGCAAAGTATCGGCAATTTCTTATATAAATAATATTTCTAATGCAATGGATGGCCCGAGCTAGCTTGATCTCATCAGATCTTGGAAGCTAAGGAGGCAAGCCCTAGTTAGTATTTGGATGGGAGACCACCAAGAAAGTCCAGGATGGTTACTCAGAGGCAGGTAATGACAAACCACGTCTGAACATCTCTGATCAAGTTGGCTGTGACTTGACAGCAAAAAACAAAACAAACTCAGGATTTCCACTGTATTTTGCATTTTCTGCAACATTCAAGCGGATGAAATTAGAGGATCCCCTAGTTTAGGGCATTATTTAATGCCTCTTCTCATACAGTTCATACAGACTTGTGCCAGGGAGGGAAGTAATACCCCATAATAGTGAGGCCTCGTTCTAAAATATCAAACCACTCTGGATGAGTTCCACTAGGATCAGGCCTCTCCTGTTGTAGGCCACTCTGTGTGGAATACTGTGAGATCCACTTGGTTAGAACTTTTCACCTTTGGAAAGCAATCAAAGACCTTTTCATAGTGGCATAACTGGATATCTCTGAGCCCTGAGCAAACTTAATGAACGAACTTCTTACTTTATATAACTCAGTGTTACTCTGTGAAGAGCCATATTCACATTTACCATCAATCCAAAGAACCACATGACCACTATATGCCCTTTGTGCTACCTCACCAAACACACACTTTGAATAATGTATTGTAAAGTATAACTATTAATAATAAATTATTCTTTTTTTAATTACCAGAGTATTTCTGAACATGTAGGATCATATGACCCTACTACTTCTGACCCTTAGCCAGTCCTTCTGCATTTGGAGTGAGGGAAAGGATGAAGGACTTCCTTTTCTGCCCCTTGCTCTCTCCTCAGCATGAGGCAAAATAGCTCAGGTGAGAGAGTGAGATTGCCCAGGTGTCCAAAGGAAAACAAGCTGGCTGTGGAGAAAGGGGAATACAATCAGCCCCCCTCCCACAGTGGCCAGCTTGCTGTCTTCCTGACAGCCGCCCAGGTGCTGCGATGAGAGTGCAGAGTACGGCTGCCAGTTCTGCTTTGGAAAATACCTGGAGACTTTGGGGGTGGGATCCAGGAGAGGGCAGGGTTTGGGGAGGGGAGGGGCCTCAGCATGGTACAATGCCATAGAGTCCACCTTTCATAGCAGCCATTGTCTCCAGGGGAGCTGCTCTCTGTCAGCTGGAGATCAGTTGTAAAAGTGGGAGATCGCCAGGCCCCACCTGGAGGTTGGCAACCCTGGTGCAGAGGCTGTGAAGAAAGATGGGGTATTACTTCCCTCCCTGGCACAAGACTGGAAGCTCAAGGAGAATCCCAGCTTACTTGCCCTCCAGTTCCTCTGGGGGCAGCTGTTTCAAGGTGGGAACCACCTGCCAGTAACAAGTCCAACTGCATAATGGCCTTGCCCACTTTTCTGGAACATGGGGTGGGTATCACATTGGGAACAGTCCTCAGAAGGGTTGCAGGTAGCACGTCAAAAACTCACCCGTGCTTCTAAGCCACTGACCTGACTATCACTGATATAACCAAAGGAGAAAGATCATCAGTTCCTATGGTGAATGTCTGACTGGTTTATAAGTCTCTATTGTCTATTACAAGGGTTATATAGTTTATGAACAACATAATAATGATAATGAAAAATTTCATTAAAATAATGCTTTGGCTACAAATAGAGAACAGTTATTAAAACCTCCTTCCCTTCCCCAAAGAGAAATGAAGAACCAAGTCAGGAATGCTGCTGTCAGACAGTAAACAGGCAGGAAATAATTACAATGAGAAGCAGAAACAACAAAGAAGAAAAGGAGCAAAATTTAAAGGTACATTAGCCCTGGGAAGTCTCAATGGCATTTTGCCAGTCCACGCCAAGCAAGCTGGCACTGCAATTGCATAATAAGTTTTAAACAAAATTGCCACAAACCAGACACGGAAAAATAACACAGAAACCATTGGAATACACCAGAATGGCAACAACGTGTTATCCATTCCCAAGTAAATAGCTAATGTGGAAGCAATCTTGCTTTAAAAAACGCCAAATGGTAGAGGGTTACTCCTGCTAAGAATTGCCTTCAAAACATCTGCTCTGCTAAAAGATATTGTCTGAACCATTTTGGAACCTGACTCATTTCCTAAACAGATTAGGTTCCCAACTGTAGCTCCTACAGTCATTTTCTTAAAGACTTTCTTATTTTCTAGGATGCTTTCTGGCCATAATAAATTAGATTTTTAAATTGCAATCCTATGAACACTGTCCGGAGAGTAACCCCACTGAAAAGACTTGAGTAGGATTTTGATTAGACTAGTTTAGGACTGCTTTCTTAGGCCCCGATCACATGAGCGGGAAAATCCGCACTGGAAGGGAGGCATTTTAGAGGCGGAGCTAAAAGAAGTGCAGGAGCGCGATCTTACGGTCCCCCGCGGCTCTGTCCTCAGGCCATCGGCAGCCGATCACACCAGGGAGGCAACAGCGTAGTCCCAGCGAGGCAATACGGCAGTACTGCATTACTGTGCATGCGCGGGTCACGGACGGCTGCTGGATGCCACGGGCTACTGGCGCATCTCCGATCAGACGCCCGCCCATGCTGCACATTTACTGGAAGCTACTACCTTTTCCCTAGTGCCTTTTAAATCCACTTCTTCGGGCCGACAGTACGGGTTGGAGACGGGTGCACTACGCTTCCCAGATGTTGTGGTATGATCGCGCCTGTTTGATGCACCCTCAATCCATCCCTTTCGCGGGGCAAATCCTCTGTGTGACCAGGACCTTAGTTTAGTAAATTTAAACTGTTTGCTAAGAGGTAAGGGTAATCATCTGGACTTAGTTCTCCTGTGACTTCTACCAGTGAAAATTACCCAAATGTCCAGACCAACTGCATAAGAGAAAGCCATAATGAGGCTTCACTGCCTTTGTAACATCAGTAACATTTATGCCACTCCCTTCCTTCCTCTCTCACCAATTTGCATGATTGCAGCCACCAGCTCCAACTGTCAAGCAACTCGGTATATTTCTTGCTGGTAAATCAAGAGGTTGCTTGGCAACAGATTATTCCCTAGCCTCAGACGAAATTATTCATATTTGCTGCAGCCTTTGGTCAGCAAATGCGGAATCACATGCCCACTACCACTGATATTTAGAGCGGGATATAACAGCAGCAATCACATAGCAATATCAGTATACTGAGATGGCAGAAAAAAATAAGCAGAGGCAAATAACTGAGCTAGTATGCTCATCTTGGCCAGTATCTTAGCAGTATCCCACTGGGGAGAAAAGTATAATATAGGCCCCGGTCACATGGCAAAGTTGCCACGGGAGAGGCACGGGAGTCCTGTGGATTTTCCGGGTGCGATCACACCCCAACATCTCGGAAGCGCAGTGCTCCCATGGGAAACCCGTGGCTCCCCGCCGAAGGTGTGGAGTTAAAAACTAGTACCTGCAAGGTACTAGTTTCCAGAAACCTCAAGGCAAGGGCGGGTGTCTGACCGCGTTTCCGGTGGACTGTCATAGCATCCAGCGGCTGCTGATGTTCCGTCGCAACTAGGGGGATTCCCCCCCCAAGTCTCCGCAGGATGCGGAAAAGCGCCCAATGTTGCATGTGCACAAACAGGAAGTGGTGTTTGCCACAGGAGCAGCGCAGCGCTAGTGCCGGTTTGAATGCGCCGTGCTGCTTCTTTGCCGCGCTGCGGACTAGCCGTCTGATCTGCACCTGATGCCTACCCACGGGACCTCGAAAGGACTTCTGATTGGGCTGCCGTGCGTTATTTTCCTCCGGGGCAATTAGCCACGCCTTCCCCCCCGCATTTTCCGACCCGTGTGCCCGGGGCCATAAATAAATAAGCATGCATGTAGTTAACTTGCAGTTAACCAAAGAGTACTGATATAGCCTTTTTGCCATAAGGGTGATGCTGGTGCTTTCAAGTCGTTTGTTGTAGAATTAGTCAGCCATGCTACACAATTTGTCTTCAGTTCTCTTTGTGATGTTTCCTTCTCTCTGCAGAATTCTAAAATGCTGGATCCATCATGGAATTCATTATGAGTCACTGCTGCAAGGGACCTTTGCTTCTACTTGCATGTGATTCTTTCATTTATTCTTACCTCCTGCTCCACGTACCACAATTATGACCAATGCAAGAGTCTCAAACAGAAATGGGGCCCCTGCAGAAACTTAATCATAAGGTGGCATGGGGAACGATGTGTAATTCTTACACTCCCAAATCTTTCTAAGATGGCACAGTGGAAGTCATGAGAAACCATACTGAGCTCTGTATATGAATGCTAGTAAATGAAAGCACAGCCTTTTTTTAAAATGCCAAGCCAGTTAGAACTATAAGTAAAACTCTCAGACTGAAGGGTACTTCAAACTCCATTAGTTCCCTGCACAGAGCAATAATTTGGTGTAGTGGTTAAGTGCGCGGACTCTAATCTGGGAGAACTGGGTTTGATTCCCCACTCCTCCACTTGCACCTGCTGATGTGACCTTGGGTCAGTCACAAGCTCTGGCACAGGTATCCTTGAAAAAGAGCAGTTTGTGTCAGAGTTCTCTCAGCCCCACCCACCTCACAGGGTGTCTGTTGTGGGGAGGGGAAGGGAGAGGAGTTTGTAAGCTGCTCTGAGACTCCAAGTGAAGGGCGGGGTATAAATCCAATCTTCTTCTTCTTCTAATTCAGTGTGGGACAACTGACATCTGCAAGCTGCAGATAGATCTTGCACACTGCACAAGCATAGGGTATATGGCAGAAACTGCAGAAATAAATATTGAGGAAGCAGGGTCCAGGGCCTGAAATCCGTGGAGCACTGTGGGTAGTACAAAGGGATGGGTCTTGTGTCTTGGAATATAAGTACAAAGAGTGGAGAAGGAGAAGCTGCTTGCACATCTTTTCTGTGACCTGGCTAACTTTCCCCTAAATTCCAGATATGTAGGAGCTGGCTGAAGCTACTTGGTGATGTTAAAAAGCACTCTGCACATTCTCAGAGGCACTTTCCAGGATCCAAAGTTCTGTTTTCACTTAGAGATGTACACAGAGATTCTGTGATTTGATGAGTCTGAGTGAGACAAATTAATAAAGGATAGGCCTGCTGTGGGTATTGGGCTTAATGACTAAGAACTGACCCTCCTGATTCAGAGCCACCTTGCCTATTTTTAGATGCTGGGGACAAGCAACAGGGAACAATTCTCTCCTTGGTGCTCTGCTTTTGAGCTTTCCTACAGATGACAGGGGACAAAGATGGTAAGGGATCTGGAGACTGAGTCCTATGAGGAAAGGTTGAAGGAACTGGGTCTGTGTAGCCTGACTGGGAGGTGATATGATAGGAGGGTTGCTAAACCCTCCAGGTAGATGCAGGGAGGGACCTGGCAACCCTATATGATAACCATCTCCAAGTATTTGAAAGGCTGTCATATACAGGATGTAGCGGAGTTGTTTTCTGTTGCCCCAGAAGGTTAGACAAGAACTAACAGGCTGAAGTTAAATCAAAAGAATTTTCAGATAAACATTAGGAAGTACTTCCTTAACAA
>NW_015168070.1:131343-139672 GCF_001447785.1 Gekko japonicus
AATGGGCTTTCTGTGGAGGTTTCTAAGCAGAGACTAGATGGCTATCTTAGAACAACGCTGATTCTATAACTCATTATGAATTTAGGAAGATCATGAGAGGAATGGCAGGACGGGATGCCGGGTCTTGTGGCCCTTTCTTCTATGTCCAGGGTAAGGCCGATCACCACTTTGGGGTCAGGAAGGAATTTTCCTCCAGCCTGGATTGGTTTTTTGCCATCTTCTGGGCATAGAGGAGTGGGAGGGAGGGTAGCTGTGAATTTCTTGCATTGTGCAGGGGGTTGGACTAGATGACCCTTGGGGAGACTTCCGGCTCTGTGTTTCTCTGTTTCTCTGCAGGAGACGCAGAGCTAGATGGAGTGGACCTTTGATCTGACCTCCTAATGTACACATGTACAACAGGGTTGCTAACCCTCAGGTAGGGTGTGGCCTGGAGTTGGGGTTGCAAGGTGTCCGGTATTGTCCCCATGGACTGTCTAGGGGAAAACCCCCCGATTTACAACTGATCCCCAGACAACCATGATCCATTCTTCTGGAGGCAGCAGTTTTGGAAAGTGCTCTGTGGCATCACGTCCCTACTAACTCCCTCTGCCTCTCAAACTCTGCCTTCCCTAAGCACTGCCCCCGAATCTCCAGGCATTTCCCAGTCCAGAGCTGGCAACTGTAGGGCACAATTCCCATTTATGTCCACAACAAGAGCATCTCCACATGTGGAAAGGAAACGCAGCATGGTGTTGCACAGACTGGAAAAGGCTTTGCAGTTAGAAGAATTCAAGGTGCCATTCTCAGCCCCTGCATTTGCAAGAAATCACAGGGTTGGAGCCCGGGGAACTGAGAACAGGAATGGATAGTAAGACACTTTTGATATGATAAAGAGAATGAGCAAGCAGTTTCATTCACCAGCCTTTTTGTGCATTTGATAGTTTGATTTAGGCCTGACTGGGTTTTCTTACCAGCTTTCACACTTTGTAGGTACACCCTTCCAAACCGCTTGTTGTGTGGCCCTGTTGAGGGCATGAAGAATTGTGTTGCAAGAGCAAAGACTGATAGGAGTTGCTCCTTCTTTATTGGGTCCGCAAATCATATGAAAAGTTATGGAAATCTATAGACAGAGCATTTGGAACAGAGAGCCGCAAACAAACAGGCAAACAGGTAATCATTCTAGAAATTTAAATACAACCATCTCTATACAGAGCCCATAATTTTATTTCCATAGCAACCTTTCCTCTAGAAAATGCACCTTTGCTTTAGGAATTGGCTTGCATTATGGGCATTTTAATATTACAGTACTCCTTCAGTAAACGGAAATATTTCTTTAAGGAAAAGAAAATCTCCAGCTACAAAACATCCAAATATGTATGCCATGAAATTCCACAGAATCAATTATTTAATCAGTCAACACAATTCCTTTGTTTTCATTTTTGTTTTACAAAGGAAGGTGGTATACAAGCTGTTGTATTTGGAACCTCCTCAGAGAGGAAAATGTTAAATAGAACCGGTTTTTCCAAAATAAGTTAATACTTTCAGTTAACCATGGACTGTATTATATCAATGGCTGTCCTTAAAACAGATAGGATAGGAATTGCTCTAAAAAGATCATCCTGTGCAGATAGGTAAATTAGAGATGAATTCACATTGCCTGAGACATCCCATGAACACGAAACGTTCTGAATGGTGTTCTTGAGGAGGCAACTGCAATCAGCATGCTTGTTCTCAAATGGATTTCAGCATTAACAGCAAGCAACTTACCTTTATGTTGATCAAACACCGACGAAGTGCTAAAATCCATCTCTGTCTATTGCATCTTCTCTAAGTACTCCAAGAAAATAACATTGCTGCAATCACCAGACCAACAGCCCCTATATTACACTAGTGAATGAGGTGTGCAAATTCATTGCCGTTGCCAGTCTCCTGGTCTGAATTAAAATTTACAGCTGCCGGTTACTGTCCAGGCAAATATATTGCCAGTCACGTAAGAGGAATGGCATCTTCCATTTGTTAAAGATCCAGGTAGAAACAATCCTTGGAAATGGCTTCATGTATCTCTCTTTCATGGGAAATATCAGTGATCTTTGGGTCTGTCTGAGAAGGACTCTGCTGATTGTGCAGTGTCAGCTACAAGAACGCCGTGCTTAAAACTGCAGTCTCCTCTGATGAATGAGAATCCAGAATGTCAGACAGAGCATGTGCAAAGCTTCCAATGCAGTTGGGATATGGATGTGCTCACTACACAGACAAAACAACATATGCTGTGGCTGAAGAAGAGACATTCTCTCTCTGTTGCGTAGACAAACAGTGAGCATACACCCTGAAGCTTGTTAAGTATACAATCTCTGCTGTAATCAGCCAGCCATGTAGGTCTGTACAGCATTTAATATACTGTGTTGTTTACAGTAATATAGATTGAAATGCCATAAAGGAACCATTTTCATGTTCTGAGATTGTTAAAATGCCAAATCCCATATTCTCCATATGTTAAATGTTTCTGGGGATATACACAATAGGGCTTATATAATTACAAAATTTATGCTTGGAACGATGGGCAAGATTTGAATCCAGTAGCTCCTTAAAGACCAACAAAGTTTCCAGGGTATAAACTTTTGACAATCAAATTTCCTTTGGTTGGATACCTGATGAAGGGAGCTTTGACTCATGAAAGCTTTATACCCTGGGAATCTTGTTGGTCTCAAAGGTGCTTCTGGACTTGAATCCCGCTGTTCTACTTGCTAAATTAGCACACCCAGTGCTGCAAGACACATGTAGACCAATGGTGGTAGATTCTAGTGCAAATTAAGGGCAACGGTGAGCATTGGTAAGCAATGACTGGTAGAGGCAGGGTTGGTGGAGACAGCAACTGTAGCATTATTTCACTTTTGGTAGGTTCTGTTTCTTGGAGGAAACTTGGACTTCCATTGCTTCTGAGTTGAGACAATGACCTAGGCTTGCTTAAAAGCAAAGAAATAAAAGTGGGAAGCATGCCAATTAGTGGGAACAAGGGAGGACCCATGAGACTCGTGGGGGGGATCCCATATTCCCCCTCCTTTTCTGAGCCGGTGAGGCTCCAGACTTCACAGCCAACACTGAGCCCAGCAGCTGGCATCTGCCATTGTCGCCCCCAGGCCCACAGCGGCTGCTGGTGTCGGCCACCATGATGCTTGGGTCCAGAGTGGCTGCTGGAGTCCTCATCTCTTGATCCCAGGCCTGCAATGGCTGCTAGAATCCACCACTGTGGTGACTGCCAACACCTTCTGCTTGCTGTGGCTGCCAATGTCCTCTGCTACCAAACTCACAGTAGCTGCTGGCATCCACCACCACCAGGCCTGGAGCAGCGGCTAGCATCCTCCTCCACCGCGGTGGCTGGCTGAAGTGGTTTTCCAAAGTGCATCATCTGTGCATGTGCAGACAATGCAATTATATTTTGGGGAGGATTTAAATCCTCCTGTGTATTTATTTTTAAATTAAATTTGAAAAACCTCTTTAGCCTCCACATGGCCCCAATCTGCAGATTTAGCTATCTGCAGATGGGGACTATGGATGGCTATTGGAATGTAAGATGACCCTCCAAATGTATTTTGTTGGGCTACAAGTGCACCCCTGCCTGATGCTTATATAATAAGTTTTTAAAAGCATCAGATACATTAATGGAAGGTAGATTTGTTATGGCTGAATGTCATTGGAATCACAGACACATAGCTATGGGACATATGTGGGCAATGTCCCCAAGAAATATGCCATGCATCCTTCCTAATTCCCAAATTTGATTTTAAAACTCTCTGGACCTTTTCATTGTGGAGATGTTAAGAGGGAAATATGCAGGTTTTGTCCAGCTTGCCAAGGAAGGAGCCGCTACGTAGATGACTGGGAAATGAATCCGTTAACCCCTTCCTGATCAAATTCATTCTCATCTGTTCTTTTCTATAAACTTTTCTCTTTATGTTTTTTGCTTCTTTCTTGTTTAAGTCTTTTCTCTTTAATGTCTACAATGGCAAGTGAGAATGCTGGGCAGAAAGTGGTACTGAGTTTTATATTATTATGGGGGTTCCTCCTCCTTTTGCAACAGGGAATTTGCCTCTGGAGTAGGTGGTGTCATGGTGGGGCACAAACAGAAAAACAAATGTCTAGTTTCACTTAGCCTGGAAATTATTACTAATCATTAATTTCAAGCCACCTTGCTGCAATCTGCCTGTCTGAAAAAATGTATTCTTCTGAGCATGTGCAGAATGCCTCATATTCATCAATGGATAACATTATCAATATAGCTAATTCTCAGTGTGGCCAATGCTGTGGATACTTAAATCCCAGAGACTGAGGCTATGGACAGAAAAGACAGATCTTATTATAAACCTGAGAAAAGCCACACGTTTGCAGAGAGATCTGAGGTCTAAAAAATTAAAAATTAGAGAGTTAAAATCTCCCCCAAAAGAGCATTTATAGCTTGAAGAAACAAATGTCCTCAGTGGCTGTTGCTAGGCAACCACAACAGTTTCACCTGCCTTCAAGACTTGGGCTGCGATCAGACTGCAAGCTTGGAGTGGTCTGGCCATGCCTCTAATTTCTCTGGAGCTATTTGTTGTGGAGAGGTGCAACCAGACATACCACCCTAATCCAGCTTGACCCCATGGTGGACCAATCAGACTGTGCTGTGCAGTACCATGGAGAGGGCGGGCTGACAGTTTGTTTGTTTTAAATCTAATGTGTGCATGCACAGAACTGCTTATTTGCCAGGAGTGAATATGCGGTTATGTGCATATTGCTAAGTGTAAAAAAAATGGTGGTCAGGGACAGGAAGCGCCTGACCTTACCAAATGGCTTGTGTGTGTGATGGAGAGATCAGACATCCAGAAATGCGTGGTGAGACCAGTTCCATTGCAAACCCTGGACTTTATCTCATGTTGGGAAAGTCAGGGATACGGATGGGAGGCCTACAGGGGCTGATGAATGGGAGCCAGGAGACAGATGTTGCTGTCTGGACACGCACTTTAAATCTCATAGAGAGAAGCGATGACATCGGATCAAGTGGCTCATCTGATCGCAGCCTTGGTTTCTGTGAGGAAAAAGCAGAGGGAGTTGGCAGGGCCCTTTCTAGGGCTATTTTGGCCTTTGAGGGAGGACTCATCAGGGCCAGGCTCAGCAGTGACTGCCGGGTGACTCACTATTACAGCACTTGCACATCTCATCCAGGCCCAGCTGCTTGCTACTGTTCAACAGCAGCCACTCCTCTAAAGCCAGTGTGCTATAGTGATTAGAGTTTCAGACTAGGATCTGTGAGACCCAGGTTCAAATCCCTACTCTGGCATGCTGTTTACTGGTTGACCAAAGGCCAGTCATACATTCTAAGTCTAACTTACCTCACAAGATAGTTGTGAGGATAAAATGGAAAAGAGGAAAATGATGTGAACTGCTTTGGGTCCCCACTGTGGAGAAAGGTGGAGTATAAATGAATTGATTAAATAATAAATATAGATGAAGATGAGGAAACAGATAAAAGGAAGGTTGGTTGGTAGCTGCATAGTTAAAAAGGCAGCAGGAAAAGGTGAAGATATGGGAGCTGCTCGGAGGAGGAGGAGGAAGAGGCAATAGTGTGAGGAAGGTGATACAGGGGAAAATGAGGTACCTCTCACAAGTCCTTGCAGGTTCCCTACTGTGTAATTAGGCTTGGCCCTGCCAGCACTGTGCAACTTGGCCAGAATTTTCCCAGGGAGTGGCTGCCAGGAAGAGGGAAGGAGGGAAAGCTGCAGACATGGGGGCAGATAAAGGTGGGTTGGCTGGTGGGTAGGAAGGATGTTGGAAAGGGGAAGAGGCTATGGGAGTGTGATGGACTGTCAAGGGTTAATGCCTCACAGAGTCTGAGAACCTTTGAATGACAGGCTGTTCAAACAGATTTCTGTGGAGTCACTTAAGAAATGACAGTTGGGAACTGACAGTTGAAGAAGAGACAGTTAAGCGCTGACTGTCAACTGGGAAGGAGGCAAAAAGGAGTGAGGATCAGAGAGGATCTCTATTCAAGCTGCAAGGGAAATTGCCTCTAGTAATCCCAGCCCAGTAATAAGGGAGATATAGCTCTTAAGAGAGGAGTGATCCCTGTTCTGTGTATGAACAAGGATTTGGGGAACTTGGTTGTAAGTTCCTGCCTTCTACACTTTAAGAGTCAGTGAGACTCTGAAACCTATGCTTGAGTGTTTACTTGGAAACTGGAAAGAATGTCTCTCTCCTCAAAACTTTTTAAAATCTTGTTGAATAACAGACACTTACTGATTGGCAACAAATTATCTGGCGTTTGGTGATTATGAAGTTATCTCAGTTTTTACTATCTGTTCACCTCATACATTCTACCCCGATTCCACCTGACCTTTTCTTGTCTAAGTTAAATAAAATATTTTGTTTATTTTGAACTTTCAAAAGCCTCTCATGTGCCATTTCAGAAGTAGAAGATAAGAAGGTGATTTTGTTTGTTCCCTCAGTTCCCTGGGCTGTGCCAGCATATATATAATAAAGCGACTGGGTGGGACTGCCATAGACAAACAAAGGATAGATAGAGGGGCTGCTGAGCAAGAAAGAAGAAAAAAGAAGAGAAAATCCTGTACATGAGGGAGGGAGGAAATGACATGGCTGCTGCAAGTCCTTGCAAGTCCCCGGCTTGTAGAGTTTTAATTCTGGACAAGTTTTGGAGTTTGGCATTTCCTGCCCCAGCCTGTGAGAGGATTATCAAGATGGCGGCGGGAGGAGTTCGGTGCTCAAGCTCCTACGCTTTTTTAATGTTATACGGGCTCTAAGTGGGCTCTGGAGGCCATGACCCCCCCTCCCTGTTTCTGGACTGTGCTGGGCAATCGCCGGGAGAAGATGGGGATACTCTGCTGCGCTGTGAGCTGTGGGTCTTATTTCCATCGGCACGGCCTAAAAAGAACAGTGGCTGTGCGGGAGCCGCGGCCTGGATTGCAAGTTCTCCGGCCAAGAGCAGGGTGGATAGGGCTGGGAGAGGTGTGGAGCGCCGCCGAAGCTTTGGTGGGCGCATTGCCTCCACCCGAGAAGCCCTCCGAGCTTTCCTGCACTGTGCCGCTGTGCGCCCCCGCTGGGTTCCCCTCCCTGCCCAGGTCCGCTGCGCTGCGCGGAGGTTGTTGATCCGACGGGACTGCTGGGAGCTAGCCGGGACTTGAATGCCGAAACTTACCAGTGCAGGCCAGAGGACCGTCGTGCAGTTGGGATGCCGGGGCGGCCGGGTCGGAGAAGTGTCCGGGCGGTGTTCCGAGGCGGCGCGGAGGGCCCCTGGGGGCGTTGGGGTGGTCGTCGACCTGGCGGACCTGCCGTGGAGCCTGTTGCGGCGGTGGCGGCAACGGCGGCGATCTGGAAGGCGAGGACCAGGAGCGACGGTCGGGTGCTGTGCCAGGTGGTCGGGGCTTGCTGGAGTCGTGTTGGGGGGCCCTGTGCTGCTTGGTGCGGTTTTCCGGTGGCGGGGCGTGTGTCCGAGGGAGCTCAGGCCTTTCCCGGCGAGTTTTTTTCGAGCTTCTTCCAGCAAGTTCTCCTTAACAGATTCGGGAGTGGCAGAGGGTCAGAAGATCGGGGAACAACGACACCCTCTGGTGGACAGTAGAGGGAATTGTGCTTTCAGAAGACTGAACCCAGTATATCTTGGAGTGAGAGGTGTAAAGAGTCACCAATGTGGATGTTGAAGCGTGAATGGTGGATGATTAGTCTGGCTGTTGGCGAGTGTGGGTTTTTTCTGGTTGGCTGTGAGTACAGGTGCTGTTGATGAAGGTGATATGTGTGATATGTGTGAGGATCAGCTGACCTGATATTTATAGTTTCATTGATACTAATGATGTTATATTGTGCAGCCTTAAAATTGTAACTGTATTGTAATTTATGCACGCTTATACGATTAGGATTGGTGACGTACGTCTGCTGTTAACGTGTAGACCTTGCTGTGTAGTGCATTAGTGGGTAGAACCTCTGGTGACGGCCATTAAATATTACAAATAGCATGTCTGATCAGCGGATTCCGGTGCTCTTGGGGAGGGGAAAGTTTAGCGGTGGGCCTAGGCAGAGTGGTTATGGAAGGCCATTGAGACATAGGAGAGCTCGGTGTCCTTCCAGCCTACGGCCCATCCCAAGGGTGGCTAGCAGTGGGGCCAGGAATGACCCCCCTCGGTCATTGGTGTTGTGTAACGCCAGGTCCATTAACAACAAAGTCGCAACTTTGAGAGAGTATGTGACGGAACATCAGGCGGACCTGGCGTGCGTGACCGAGACCTGGGTGAGGGAAAGTGAGACTTTGGCTCTCACTCAGTTAGCCTCCCCGGGCTACTCGGTCCTTCACCAATCGCGGAATCGGGGG
>NW_015168070.1:139757-139974 GCF_001447785.1 Gekko japonicus
TGCTGCTGGGGGCTGAGGAGAGTTTGGCGATTTGGCTGGTGTACCGACTGCCTAATGCACTGGCCAATAGTCTGCCGTCCCTGCTGGAGGCCGTATCAGGCTGGGCGTTGGATCACCCTCGACTGATGGTCTTGGGTGATTTCAACGTCCATGCTGAGGACGCGGCCTCCAGCCGGGCTACGGACCTGGTGTCGTCCATGGCAGCGCTGGGACTCTC
>NW_015168070.1:141329-148044 GCF_001447785.1 Gekko japonicus
GACCTATATCGGGCACTTGAAGCTGTGGCTGGTTGGCTCCGACTGAGTCGATTGAAACTAAACCCGGCAAAGACGGAGGTCCTGGGCTTGAGTCGGACCGGGACAGGGCTGGGGTTCCCTCTCCCGACCCTTGACGGGGTGCCTCTGGTGCCTACGTCTGGGGTTAGGAGTTTGGGAGTCCACCTGGACTCCGCCTTAACGATGGAGGCCCAGGTGGCTGCCACTGTCAAGTCCGCTTTTTTCCATCTTCGGCGGGCTCGGCAGTTGGCCCCCTACCTGGACCGTGATGACCTAGCCACAGTGATCCACGCGACGGTCACCTCGAGGTTAGACCACTGCAACGCTCTCTACATGGGGCTGCCTTTGTCGCAAATCCGGAGGCTGCAACTGGTGCAGAATGCTGCGGCCAGGCTGTTAATGGGTCTCTCTAGGAGAGACCATATTCAGCCTGTGCTGAAAGCACTGCACTGGTTGCCAATAGCGTACTGGATTCGCTTCAAAGTGCTGGTTCTTACCTATAAAGCCCTATATGGTCTGGGTCCAGTCTACCTGAGGGACCGCCTTTCCCCGTATGTCCCCCCAAGAGCGCTACGGTCTGGGGCCCAAAACCTTCTAACTATACCGGGCCCCAAGGAGGCTAAGCTGGTCGTCACGAGGGCTAGGGCTTTCTCGGTGGCGGCCCCTGCCTGGTGGAATGAGCTCCCGGAGGAGATCCGGGCCCTGCGGGATCTGGCGCAATTCCGCAGGGCCTGTAAGACGGAGCTCTTCCACCAGGCTTTCGATTAGGGGCCGCCGCCGCTGCCCCCCCCCGCTGTATACCATCAATGTGGGGGGGGGTGAGGGCCCTAGGAGGAACATCGGTGGAACATCTGATTAACATCTTTCATACTATGCCTACTAAGGGATGTGTGGTGCCCTCTCTGATGCCTTAGTATGGATGCTGTGTAGTTTGAGCACTTTATTAATTGTTTAGGCTTTTAAATTGTATATTATGGTTTTAAAATGTATTATAGTATTTGATGTTTTTATGAGCAAGTTTTTGCTATGTAAGCCGCCCTGAGCCCTACGGGGGAGGGCGGGATATAAATTTAACAAATAAATAAATAAATAAATATTGCAAGACTATCTTTATAGTTTTCCTGGAGTTTCTTGGATGTCATTGGGCTAGAGCTTCTATTCTGTTAATCTCAATGTCATTGACACAAACATTACAGTAGAAGATGAAGAGATTGGATTTATATCCTGCCCTTCTCTCGGAGTCTCAAAGCGGCTTACAAACTCCGTTCCCTGTGAGGTAGGTGGGGCTGAGAGAAACCTTTAGAGAACTGCTCTTTTAGAACAGCTCTGACAGAACTATGTGGGCTGATGCACGGCGTTAAGCAAGGGGCAAATGGGTGGCCAGCTCCCAAGGGGTCAAACAACAGGAGGGTGGGCTGGTGCACATGGTGGCCAGCTGCTCTTTTGCAGTAATGAGGGCCACAGTGGCAGCTGCCTGAGTTCTTGAGGGGGAGTGCAGCCATGTGTGCATGCTGGCCAGCTGCTCCTAGAGCACCAAAGGGGGGAGGCCACTGCCAAGCTGTCCAGCTGCTGCCCAAGCTCCTGAGGGGGTGGGGGCATGCACGATATTAGTGAGAAGCCAGTAGTTGCTTCTGGAGCTGGTAAGGGGGTAGGCTTCCACTGAGCCAGCTGGCCACTGACTTGGCCCCTGAGAGGGCAGGTGCACAGGTGTGTGGTGGCCAGCTATGCTGGCCAGCCACTGCTAGGGTTGCCAACCTCCAGGTGGTGGCTGGAGATCTTCTGGGATTACAACTGATTTCCAAGAACAAAGATCAGTTCACCTGGAGAAAATGGCCGCTTTGGAAGGTGGACTCTATGGCATTATACTCCACTGAAACCCCTCCCCTCCTCCTCATGCTCCACCCCCAAATCTCCAGGTATTTCCCAACCTGGAGGTGGCAAACCTAGCCACTGCCCAACTCCTTGGCCTGAAAAGCTCCAGTCAGCAGCAGGGCTGCCAGATTGGCAAGGCCATAGCTTGGTGGCAGGCAGGGCAGTGAAAATTGGGCAGTGTGTGTGGGAGTACAGTATGCCCCTCTGTCTGGAGAACAGGGCAACTGCCCCATGGTTAAGACCACCCCTGGCCCCCGCCTTATGAGATTCTTGGTCGTGGCACCAAAACGATGGAACCCTCTCCCCAGGGACATTTGTCTGTCTCCTTCTGTCAATGTCTTTTGGTAACCAGTGAAGATTTTTGTTTGTTTTTAAATGGACAGAATTCTAGTTAATCAAGTACAGGATAGCCAATGGTAAATTAAGTCCAATGAAGAAAATTCATTCCAGCAAAATCTTTTGTGAACCAGAGCTAACTTCATCAGATGCATGCACATGCGTAAGGCCAATGTATTTCTATTAAAGGCTGCAAAACAACAGAAAGATGGTGTGTGCGTGTGTGAGGGGCTTAGGAGATGTTACTTTAAAAGGCCACTTTAAAACATGATCAAATGCAAAGAGTAATCAATCCAACTATTGATAGATAAGCAAAGTAGCTTAACATAAAATCTGATCTAAACGGTGTGAGGCCTCCCCTTCACCACCCTGAGCCCGTTCGCGGGGAGGGCGGGGTATAAATACAATACAATACAATAAAATAAATAAATAAATACTAGCTCCACTGCTCTCTGCTGTCCTAGATGGGTTTAGGACAGCCTCCCTGCAGGTCTTGGAATGGTAAAGAGTGCCCTGGTCCTTTCCCTTCCCCCTGACTGAGCACACCCACCCTCTCTCCCTTCTCCCCCCCCCGCCCGGTCCCACCTCTGGACCTTGGTCCCAATCAGGGTTTAGCCACGTCTTCATGGAAGTGATAAAAGGGGGCTGGGTTCTTACTTTCAGGGCTATTTGTCCTTTGCTGTCCCTCCTAGGCTTTAATGGTATTAGGGTTGCCAAGTCCCTCCTGGCAACTAGTGGGGGATGGGAGGGGGGGCTTACCAGGAGCAGGAAGGAGGCCCAGATGATGTTGCTGATCACGTAGCCATGTCACTTTGGTGTGTACTGGAAGTGACATCATCACACTGCAATGTCTTGATGGCACTCTGATATTTGGGCAAAAACTCTATGGTAAAAATGGTTTCTACGATAGAGTTTTTGCCCCACTAATAGAATGTCATCCAGATGCCACTGGACTGATGACATCACTTTCTATGCGCTTCTGGAAGTGATGTCACCATGTAACTATAGATTCTATGGATTTAGACTTACTGATAGGGTTATGTTAATCTGTATTATTGTTTTACTGATTAATTTATGTAATAGTTTGTATTGACATTGTAAATTGGTATTAATATTATTTGTATTTTCTTTCTCTTTTGTGTTTTGTTGATGGCTATGGCTGAGCTGAAGCAATAAAGTTATCTTGAGTCTTGATGTTGCCACATCACTGGAAATGTCACCTGGGCCTCCTGCCTTCCCTCCCTCATATCAATCCCTTGAAGGCTGAATAAGATGGGCTGGTTCTGGCCACTGGGCCAGAATGTGTGACACTCCTGTCCTAAAGCTTTAGATGTATAGATCCTCATCCACAGTGTGATGCCACTCTAGGTAACACTGAACTGCCCATATTTATTAATCCAGATACTGATATGCAGCACCATATGCACATTAGAAACCCCCCACTGGATTAGACCACCTGGGGGTACTAATTGTTGAATGGTGCTAGTTGTACGAAAGTACAGTTAGATCAAGGCCAAACAACCTCGTATCTAATAGCCCCATGTGGATTAAAAAAATAAATAACTCTGTGAACAGGGCCAGACACAGCTAGAATAGAGTTTTTTTTAAACCCAGGTTTTGGAGAAAATTCATACTTTTGACACAAAACCCAACTCCGAACAGCAGGAGCTCAGGTGTGATGGCTTGTGGACCTGGCAGCATCCATCAGGAGTAGGCAAAAGGGGAACCTGGATCCAGCTTGCCTCCCCCTTCCAGTCTCTTCCACTTCCCTCTTCCACACCACGGGTTGAAAAGGTGAGCTAGCTAATGATCATCCAGGAAATAGGAAGGCCAAAGGGGCAGGCCCGTACAGTTGCCAACTTTGGATTTGGAAAGTCCTGGAGATTTGGGCGTGGAGCCTTGAGGAAGGCAGGGTTTGGGGAGCGGAGGGACCTCAGCACTGTATAGTACCATAGGCTACAACCATCCAAATATTTTTTTATTGACTTCATGGAATGCAGTACAACTGACCTTGTTCCCAGGTCTCATGTATCAAGAGGGTCCAGGGAAGCTTCCAGAAGCAGGATTCCACCGTGGTGTAGTGGTTAAAAGTGGCAGACTCTAATCTGGAGAACTGGGTTTGATTCCCCACTCCTACCCATGAAGTCTGCTGGGTGACCTAGGGCCAGTCACAGTTCTCTGAGACCTTTCTCAGCCCCACCTACCTCACAAAGTGACTGCTCTGGAGAGAGGAAGGGAGAGAGATTGTAAACTGCTTTGAGACTCCTTAGGGTAGAGAAAAGTGAGGTATAAAAACCAACTCTTCTTCACATCAGTATTGCATCTGGGCCAAGGAGCCTCCAGTTTAATTTTGTTGGCCTTAATTACTAAGCAGGTAAAGCATTTCCTTTGAGTAATTGTGTGCACTGCTCTAGAATTCCAAGAGATGGCAGACTTGGATCGCTATAAGTTTTTCAGTCCTGCAGGTTGGGAAGTCCTGCAGGCGGCATGAACTAGAGCTATGTTGCTACTGGAGACCATTCTGAAAAATGAGAGTCTGTGGTTGCTCCACTAGCCATTCGTTATATTGTGCCGCATAACAATTTTGCTGTACCCTAAGTGAAAATTGTACCAGACAGAGGATTAAGAAAACTCCATTCTATAAACTTTGTTTACAGCGAAGACACACACACACATATGCATGCACAAACACAATCTTTCTGGCACCTTCCAATACTGAACAACTCTAGAGTAGTTTTAATAATATAAATAGTTATAATACTCTTTGAAAATAGTGTCAGAGGGTAACTGTGTCTGCAATAGAACTAGGGTTGCCAACCTCCAGGTGGTAGCTGGAGATCTCCTGGGATTAAAACTGATATCCAGGAGACAGAGATCAGTTCACCTGGATAAAACGAGCACTTCAAAAGGTGCATTCTATGGCTGAGGTTCCTCACTTCCCCAAAAACCACCCTTCTCACTCCACCCCCCAAATCTCCAGGTATTTTCCAACCCGAAGCTGGGAATCCTGAGCTAGATTCGTGTCCAGTAGCACCTTAGAAACCAACAAGACTTTTGGGGTATAAGATTTTCATCAGATACAAGTTGGAATTGAGATCTCTGAGACCTTATATCCCAATCAGAAGGTGGGAGGGGTGTTGCAAAGAAGGAACTCAGGATGCAGAGGTACAATGCACATTGTAAGCAGCTTGATTAGAGCCCAGGAGAAATGCTTAGAAGCAGAAAATTAGCATCTATAGTGAGACAAGAATCCTGTGTCCCTGCTAAGCCCTGGGGGGGTCCATTGTTCTTAATTTGTGAATGAACTCTAGTTCAGTAGTCTCACGTTGTAATCTCCCCTTGAAGCTTCTCTGCTTGAGTGCTACCACCCTTAGGTCACACCCGAAGCTGAGGGGCTGCATTTTGACTCACGGCTTCGCCCGATTTCCCCCGCAGTTTCGTGATCCTGGTTTTTGAGGATCATGAAACTGTGGAGGATATTGGGTGAAGCCGCGGGTCAAATGCAGCCCCGCAGCTTCGGGTGTGAAATTGACCAATAGTATCGGGGCAAACGGCGGCGCAACATCGAGGCAGCTCTAGTGCGAAATCAGCCATTGACACTATACCTGATTAACATCCTCACCTTCCCCAGGCTCCATCCCCCAAATCTGTAGGAATTTCCCAACATGGAGTTGGCACACGCCCTCCTTTCTCAGCTGCAGCCTGCCTGGCATGAAGGGGGAAGGCTGTTTTGCTTTACACAGATGGGAAGGGAAGCTGGGGTGCTCCCCCATACAGATACAGAGAGTGCTCCCCTCGCCCTGCTGAGCCCAGTTAAAAGAGAAGGCAAAATTGTGGCCAACACCAATTCATTATCACCATTTTGCTGTGATGTCTCGATCCACTGTAGGCTTGTAGTTTTCAAGGGCCAAAACAGCTGTGCAGGCATCCACACACACACACTGTAAAATGGTCATGCCCACTCGTGAAAGGCAGAATATAGAGATCGAGCCGGGCTACCGGCATAAATTCTTCGTCAGCAGACTTCTTTGAAGAAGGACAACAACTGTGAGTTAAAAGAAACAATGCGAAACCCGTTTTGAACGTGCTAGATAACAAAAACGTGCCGCTTACCTGAACTGAGTTTGGAGTCAATTTGAATTAAGCGGTTGAGCGGAAAATGAATAGTAAATCCCAGAAATCCGATTCCGGAGAGAAAAAAGTTGATTGAAGCCTTTAAAAACTGTAAAAACGCTTATTGTTTAACATTCCTGTGGTGAAGATGGAGCCGTGTGCGCAACTGTAAAATCGAAACTCACGAACAAGTGCTGACTGGAGGGCAATGGCAAATGATTGATGGGGCTCCCCCCACCATTGTGGCTACAGGCCTGAGGCCAGGATAGTGGGAGCTTTCCTGACCTCCTCGGACAGGCACTGAAAGTATGTGTACAGACAGTTGTCGATTGTGCCCATTTGTAGGAACCTGCAGAATCCCCTGCTGACATCAGTG
>NW_015168070.1:149150-159112 GCF_001447785.1 Gekko japonicus
GACTAAAAAGACTTTACTCTGGTACCTGATAGTGACAGCGAGAATGATTTATGCTCAGTTTTGGAAGACGGAAAAGGTACCAGAGGTTGAAGAATGGATACAAAAAGTTCTGTTCATGGCACAAATGGATAAGATTACAAAAAAACTGAATAACAAAGAAGACGATGAGTTTTTTGGAGAATGGAATGACTTTAAAATTTATCTGGAAAAGAACTGGGATGTGAAACAAAACTTAATATGTTTAGATCAATATTAAGTCAAATGATGTTATCTTTAGACTGTAACGATAAGAAATTGATATAGCTGATGATATGAAGCAATTTGGAGCAGGGGGGGAAGCATTGCGGGAAGCCACCGGAGGGAGGGGAAGAATTGGGAACGGGGTAGACAATTGATAGAATTAGAATGAAAAGTTTTATATTTTGTATTCCTGAGAAAATAAAAAATTTGGTTACCAAAAAAAAAAGGGGGAAGGCTGTTTTGCTTTACACAGATGGGAAGGGAAGCTGGGGTGCTCCCCCATACAGATACAGAGAGTGCTCCCCTCGCCCTGCTGAGCCCAGTTAAAAGAGAAGGCAAAATTGTGGCCAACACCAATTCATTATCACCATTTTGCTGTGATGTCTCGATCCACTGTAGGCTTGTAGTTTTCAAGGGCCAAAACAGCTGTGCAGGCATCCACACACACACACTGTAAAATGGTCATGCCCACTCGTGAAAGGCAGAATATAGAGGCTGCCGCCATTGCCCACCCCCTCGGATTCCAACCACCTTTGAACACTGCCCCGTGGGGCTAAGGTAGATCTCCCCCCCCCAAGAGCTCCTACCTTGTGTGCTGCTGATTAGGGGAATCCATGGCTGGCATGAGCTAGTAAGCTAAGGTGTGAAAAGGATTGTGTCACGTGCTTCAGAACAGGCAGGAGCAATTGCTTTGTGCAGGAAGCAAAGTGCAAAGTGAAAGCCAGGGAGGGAAGAAGAATCTCTCCCTCAGCGACAAAGCCAGGGCGGGGATGCCCTCCCTCATTGGCAGAAGAAAGATTTGCAACAGATTTCACACCAAAATGTAGTGCTGACTGGAGGGCAATGGCAAATGATTGATGGGGCTCCCCCCACCATTGTGGCTACAGGCCTGAGGCCAGGATAGTGGGAGCTTTCCTGACCTCCTCGGACAGGCACTGAAAGTATGTGTACAGACAGTTGTCGATTGTGCCCATTTGTAGGAACCTGCAGAATCCCCTGCTGACATGAGTGAAGTTGTTATGGTAAAACAGAAGGAAAGAGGCAGTCCTGCAAACAAGATGGCTCAAGGCCACGAACAGCTGTGTATGTGATAGCCAGTACTTTAAACTGAGCCCAGTAACAGATGGGTAGCCAATGGAGTATCTGCAGAATGGGAGTAAAATACAGGAAATGACTTCCATGTGCTGGTTCCTCCCCTCATTTCCCCATTGCTGCTTCCAGGCTTCCCAAGTACTTACCGTGATTCGGCGGGGGACACAGACGTCTTTGCAGCATCATTCCCGCGGGGACAACAGATGCGCCGCACCATGCTGTTGCCAGGAAGTGATGCCGGGCAACGCTTTGGCAATGGGGCTGGAAACTCGATGGTACCATTGAGTTTTCAGCCCCATTGCCAGAGCGTCACCTGGCATCACTTCCTGGCGACGGCATGGTCCGTTACAGGGAGGAATGGTCCGGCCAGGGAGCATGCTTCCCTCGGTGGATCGCGGTAAGTACTTGGGAACCCTAGCTGCTTCATTGAATGAGAGTGGAGGTCAGGGAGCATCAAATCCCCCACCATTACCGGTAAGTGGCAACCTTAGGTTTTTCTGTCCCCTGTGTGCCAATTATTCATTCATTATGAGGGGGAAATTAAGTCCCTTCCTCTGCCTTGACCTTAGAGGAGACAACCGCCATGGTATCCTTCCCCCACTGGCAAGGGAAATGCAGAGAAGTGCAGAAGTGAGGTAGGTGGGTGGGGGCCAGTAGTAGCCCTTTCTGTTTAGGGTCTGCAGACTTTGAGGATGCTGTGTCTTGAGACCCCCAAAGGCCTATCCTCATCCTGCCTTCCACTCCTCTTAATTCTTGAGAGTCTGAGGGTCAAGAGGTCCACAAGCATACCAGGGTTCTGTTGCATCAGCCTTCCTGGGTCCTTGGATAGGTAGCTGTGAAACTGCAACAGCTTGCTTCCTAGGGAACTGAGCTATAACTAGGAGGGTAGGAAGCTGGTGGAGTGGCCATTAATAATTAAACGTTTTGATTGGCTAATATGCATTAGGCTTGTTCTGATATTTGCAGCCTTTTGTTTCATATATATTTATTACAAAGCATAGTGGTTTATGGTTTATCTCTCTACTACCCAGTGTGTCTGGGGACAGGTTTAGAACACTTATTTGTTAATGCTTATGCACTACCTGTTCATGTATGCCACATTAACTGCTGTAGCCATGTACACCTTTCTGATTGTTTTGTATCCATGCCTTTTCATTTGTATTCATGTATCGTGCACCTGATTTTGCAATTTGCTTATGTAGTGTGTCTTCCAATAACCTGCTTCATTTGACTCAGTAACATACTGGAGTCCATGTCTTCCTACTGACAGCAGCATACCCACTGGAGCAATAGAAACCCATAGGAACAGAGGCCTCCTGCTTAAGGGGACCAAATTAACACCCAGCACCTTGGACTGAATTTGTAACCAAATTGGTAGCTCAGGCAGCTGTTTAAAATAGGTTATAAGTGTTCCTGTTGGCTAGCCCCGACAATGATTGGTGTAAAGTACTGGGTTCGCTGCATGGAGACTCGGACTACGACATGCGTTCAGACATGTTTATTGTACTTCACACACAAGACAGAAAAACCGGCCCTGCAAGGGCCAACTATATACACTCCACCTGGCACACCCAGGGTCCCATTGGTGGATTTGAATTTCCTGCCAGAGGGCCTATTGGGGGACACAAGGTGGCCTAGGATCCTAGGTTCCCTTTGTGTTTGGCAACCAAGCTCCTGACTTTAGCCATGGACCCCTGGTGGCACTCCGCGGACATAACAGTTGGGTTGCCACATTCTGAACCAGTTGCCATTTCTGGTTGCCTGCAAGGACAGTCCCATATAGAGTATGCTTTGTTAAGGGGGTAAAGCAGGGGGTAGACATCTTTTAAATAAATCAATAAAATCCAGAGGGAAGGTTCCTTTCTAGTAAGTCAAAGAGGAGAGCAAGCCAAAAAGAAGCCAGGAAAGATTATCGTCTAGGGAGTGATAAAGTCAAGAAATGGACTCCTCATGTTTTATTGAGGGCATGTCTTCTGTGACAGAAGGATCCTGTATTTTAGTGTTGATACAGAATAGCAAGACATGATATATTAAATGATCTGAGAAAGACGTCCGTGTCTATTTAGCACTCTCAGCTGCAGGATACTGTTGTGGCCAGAATCTTAGAGAAACTCTACCTCTGGCCATTAGCCTTATTCTGTGATGGTCCATCTCCCCCACGTAGCATATAATCTGACTTCCTAAAACTGAAATACTGCTGCCATCAAACATTCAGGCTGATTTCTCGAATCCCTGCTGATCACTGTGCATATCTGGCCAGGCTTGCAGTGTGCCACCTTAACCATCCTGGTACAGCTTTATTGACTTCAGTGGATTTAGAAGGGTGTAACTTGACTCAGGATTACGCTGTTGGAAAGGTCAATGTTGTTATGGGGACTAGAACTACAGGAAGTCTAGGTATTCTATCCAAAGGCTTACATACATTTATCTGTATTTTTAAACTCTAGCACACCTTTGCGAAAAGATTGGCCTTCAAGGTGGCTTACAATTCATTCTAAACAATGCAACCCACATGAAAACCAGCCATATACAATACAACCTAAAATTCAATATTTATAGAGCAACAGTAGGAATCAGGGGTTAAAATAATGACTATGTTAATTTTTGGACATGCAAGCATTGGGATAGGGCTGGATAGCCCAGGCAAGCCTCATCACATCAGATCTCAAAAGCTTAGCAGTGTCAGCCCTGGTTGGTTTTGGGATGGGAGACCACCAAGGAAGCACAGGTACTAACACAGAGCCAGGCAACCACCTTTGCATGTCTCTTGCCTTGGAAACCTCACCATACAGCTGTGATTTGCAGGCCAAGAAAAAAAAAGACTGGGAAAACATGGCGGAATTAACCTGGTAGTCATAAGAGTTTAATGTCTGAGAATGTACCTGTAGGCAATGCAACACACATGGAAACCAGCCTTATACAATACAACCTGAAATTCTATAGAGCAACAGTAGGCATCTGTCAGCAAGCTGCCATAGAAGTCTGTGCAGCCACCCCAGAAAAGGCCCTGACTTTAGTAGCCACCTGCCTAACTTCTGAAATTGGAAGAACCTGGAATAGTGCACTTAGTGACAGGGATTTCATGGACTGATAATCTTTATTTTCTAAACAAATAGGGCCAAACCAGAATGCTGTGAGAATTCCATGTCCATGTCCAGGACCTCCAGTATGTTTGAAAACTCTGTTCTGAGGAGTGCAGGAGCCCAATTAAGATCAGGACTGCCCTGAAACATCCCTGGATAGTAGCTATATGCCCAGTTGGGGTAAACTCACTTATATACCCCAGTGGGCTAATAGCTCCCATAGGCAGTTACAGGCTAGTAAAATGCTGTAGAGAAGAGGATAAACACCCTTCCCTGTGTCCATAATCCACATTGAGACCAGGTCCCCATGTGCTCAAAAACCGAGTTTTAAAAATTGCTGGGAACAGTCGGTGTGGAACTCCTTGTGCATGTCTGGTTTGGCCCTTAGTTGCTGGGACTCAAGGCTACAGGGAAGCCATGCTGTTTTCTCTGGAAGCCCTTACTGAATTATCCTAATTGCACAGGCAGGGTATGCCTGTGGCTTGCTTGTTCATTCCTTCACATATCTCAGAAATCTATTCTGTATGGAAAACAGGCTCCGGAGTAGAGTCCTTGTACAGCTGAAGCTCAGAGGGTCAGTCAGTAAGGGGGATAGCAGCACACATAAAGTGGAATTTATAGTGCAATCCTAAACAGATCTACACCCTTCTGTGTCCATTGAAGCCAATGGGTAGTATCCGTCTCCCTAATATATTGTTAAAGAGAGGGCTGACATTTACATAATGCATTTTTAGGAAGAAAACGGTTATTTTAATGAATGTTTATTGCCCTGATAATCAGGTTTCCAGTACATGAGAAGAGTACATAAGTATCTATATGCCACTAAAACTATATATAAATACCTGTATGTAAATACATTTTAAGTATCTAACCAGAGCCACTATAAAATAGCTACTTTTTCTGTAATAATTCAGAACAATATTGGCTGTGCAGCAAATAATTTATTTCAAAATCATGCACAAAAGCTGAATTCCTCATATAGGCCATGCTTTCCATGGTGGCAGGTAGGGTTAGTTCTAGTTTCCCCACCACTGGGGGAAAAATCTGTTTTACTTCCGAAAGACTGTATGTTGGGTTTGAACTAAGTATCTCCTGGGAAGGGTATGCAAAAAAAGAAAAGAAAAAAAGAGGTCAGGTTGCAATTTTAAAAACACGAGTCAGATTCTTTGATACTGGAATTAAAGAAATCAATCTGATAGTCATTTCCATTTCCAAATAAATAACAGGTGTATCCCTCCCCACCTAACTGTGGTGAAATTCTCAAGGATTACCCGAAGGATTCTCCCTCCTAAATCTCAGTCGAGGGAGAACGTACTTCTGTTCCATTGGCAACAGTGCAGTCAAACCCTTCTAAAACTACTGAAGTCAGATGAAGATGAGTAACCGTATTAGTCTGTAGCAGTAGAACAGAGTAAGAGTCCAGTAACATGTTAAAGACTAACAGAATTTGTGGTAGGGTATGAACTTTCATGAGTCACTGCTCACTTTTTCAGACATTATGGCTGATTTCGCACTAGAGCTGCCTCGCTGTTGCACCACCATTTGCCCTGGTCCTATTGGTCAATTTCACACCCGAAACCACGGGGCTGATTTAGACCTGTTTTTTGAGGATCAACGAAACTGTGGAGGAAATCGGGCGAAGCCGCAGGTCAAAATCAGCCCCGCGGCTTCAGGTGTGAAATTGACCAATAGGACCGGGACAAACGGGGGCGCAACAGCGAGGCAGCTCTAGTGCGAAATCAGCCTATCTGTATTTTCTACTCTTTTCTACTACTGAAGTCAATGGGCTTAGAAGGATGTAACACTGCTTAGGATGGCACTGCACATTCTCACTTGTATAGCAGGCCCATAAAATAATGAATTGTAATCTTAGTGAGCACTTCCTCCTTTCCTGTGATCCGATTCCTCACACAGAGATTGTGAGGGTCTGTTTTTTAAATTTACTAAAATAGAGCATGTGGGCAAGCAGAGTTAAACTCTGCCACTTCTCACACTTTACCTTGCTGTGTTCGGTTAATTTCAGCATTTCCCCCACAAATGAGCTGACCGGGAGAAGATGTGCTTTGAACAATGGAATCTGGCAAGGTGAGGTGAGCTCTGACTTGGATAGGCCAGACTTGCCCAATCTCACCAGACCTTGGAAACTAAGCAGGGTCAACCCTGGTTAGTACTTGAAGGGGGGGACCACCAAGGAATACCAGGGCTATGATGCAGAGGCAGACAATGGCAAACCACCTCTGAGCGTCCCTTGCCTTGAAAACTCTTGCCTTGAAAACTCAGCCGTAAGTCGGCTGCAACCTGATGGCACTTTTCACCACCACCAAGGTAAGGTGAGGGGATCAGGGTCAGCTCCTTTTGCCTGTATTCTCCAGTTCCGATGACTAATAGAACCCTTCATCCCATGCTTTACAACCAATGCTCCCTCCTAAACTGTGGAGTCTTGTGGGCAAAAATTCTACTTTGTGAGCTACTGGCATTAAAGTTGTGAGCTAGCGATTTGGCTACTGCATAAATTAGTTTGCTCTGGAGCCCATCCTTCCTGAGATAAGACAAAAATGTGTGAGCTGGAGGCTAAAAAACTGTGAGCTAGCTCACACTAACTCAGCTTAGAGGGAACACTGTTTACAACTCATGCAGATCTCTATCTGCCTCTTGGTGGCATGCAGTTTTTAGCCCATGCTGAGTGTTGCATGAGTTACCTGAGGGAGTTGCTTTCTGAAGTAAGGAATGTATTGCCCAGTGTGTAGGCCCATCATGTACCCATCCAGCCCCTTTTTTGACATTACAGTTGCACATACCAAGAACCTACTAGGACAACACACATATTTATCACGTGCATAGAGTTCCAATGTGTATGAAATGGCCTCTGGGTTTTTCAGGTTTCACATTCACACCTGTTGAGGCTGTAAACACATAGTCATTACATGTGTTGCCCCTGTTCACACAACATGGTGTTCATGTGTATCAGGAGGATTGTGGGTAGTCACCAGGGCTATTTTTGGGCAGGAACGCACAGGAGCGGAGTTCCGGCTGGCTTCAGAGTTGGCCATGCCCACTCTGCATGTGTGGCTACAGAGGGAAGGCCTGGAGAGCGACCCCCACAGTGACTCCAAGGCGGGCAGCCCAGGGGGTGGGCCTGGAAGGATTGGGGAGGCATTTAAAAGTCCAAGGGCCGACTTGCCTGGGCTTCCTGCAGCTGCGGGGCACCTGAGCAAGCCAAGGGAAGGCATGGGGTGTGGCCTAATATGCTAATGAGCTGTGCTATCAGGGGTGTGGCCTAATATGCTAATGCGTTTCTGATATTGTGTGTGGCCCATTATGCTAATGAGTTCCTGCTGGGCTTTTTCTACAAAAAAGCCCTGGTAGTCACTATACACAGAATTTGTGGCAGGGTATTATCTTTCGTGTGAGTCGCTGCTGACTTCTTCAGATGAGCAGTGACTCATGAAAGCTCATACCCTGCCACAAATTTTGTTAGTCTTTAAGGTTCTTTTGGACTCTTATCTTTTCTACAGCTACAGACAGACTAGCACAGCTACCCATCTTGATCTATCGCTATACACAGTTGGTAGGCTTCTGTTCCACACTGTTGTAAAGTCTGAAAATGGCTCTAGTTACTAACCAATGCTGTACAAACAGGAGAAAGTGTAGGGAAAAAAGCATATCCTTCAGTAAAGGAACTAGTAAAGAGGGGATGACAATTTAGGGTAGCAGATATTTTCTTTATTACACTATGCATTATTTGCAGCTCATATCTGGACATTTCTTAACCAGGATGCTTTGTCTACTTGCACTGGTGATTGGGATTATTTTAATGCCAGTGCGTCTTCTGAACAAATCTTGTACAAAGGGGGCCTAGTTCATATACCACTTCACATGGATACATTAGCTGTGTAGAAGTCACATGACTTCCCTGCAGAGCAAAACAACAACTTCAGAAGACAGGGTGGCCATTTAATGCTTTGCATCAAGTTATCCTAAACTGGAGGCACTGTAGCTTTTCCTGGAATGCAAAACACATGTCTTGGAAATGTCAAGGAAGCCTCACACCTGCTTCCAGCTTGTAGAAACACAGCTACTTCTTTAGTCATGCAACTATGACTTCTTCCACACCTTTTTTTAAAAAAAAGAAAGAAAGAAAAAGAAACATGAGAACCGATGGCAGTAAATAGCTTAGTAAGCACCTTTTAAATCTACCCTGTTTCCCAGAACGTGGCAGAAATGACATTGGTGCGTGTGTGTTTAAAATTTGAGCAACAATCTGGAGCCCAAAGATACAAGGAGTCATTTAGCTGAAAGGAGGCACTGGTGCTTCTTCTTCCTGTTTCGTACAACACAATCTTCTCCTTTGATGTCATTAAGGTATTCTTCTCTGTGCCTAATTCCAATCATGACTCTTCTTTTGTTGTTGTTCAGTCGCACAGTCGAGTCCGACTCGTTGCGACCCCATGGACCAGATCACGCCAGGCCTTCTGGTCTTCCGCCGTCCTCTGACTCTTCTAGCTTGGGACAAAAACAAAACTCCCACTTCACCTAAGGTTGCCAGCTCTGGGTTGGGAAAAGCCTGGACATTTTGAGCCTGATGAGGACGGGGTTTGGGGAGGGGAGGGACCTCAGCAGGACATAATGCCATAGAATCCATCCTCCAAAGCAGCTATTTTCCCCCAGGAGAACTGATCTTGGTCAATTTGAGATCAATTGCAACAGCGGGAAGATTTCCAGGTGCCATAGGGAGGTTGGCAACCCTAACTTCACATGACCAAATTGGTGTGATGAAGATTATGGGCAGAGTGGTCCCTATGCAGAATACGGCATATGTTGAAATGGCCCTGTGTCCCAACGAAACTGACTCAGAGAGAGATGCTGCTAAAAACCTGAAGGTTCAGGCACTTATTGGCAGCTGTTGGGTTGTCTGGAAGGTTCTGAAATTTCATGATTCAGCTCTGTTATATGTATTGTTCTGTTTTGTATTGCACTGCTTGTTGTATATTCCTGTTAATAATTAAGTGCCATCAAATTGCAAACACCTGATGGCAAGCCCTCATGGGATTTTCAAGGCATGAGATGAGCAGAGGTGGTTTGCCATTGCCTTCTTCTGCATAGCAACCCTGAGCTTCCTTGAGGGTCTCCCATCCAAATACTAGCCATGGCCAATCCTGCTTCGCTCCCAAGCTTGGTCAGCCTGGGCTGTATGGGCTGCTGCTACCTATATTCCTATCACATTGTTTTAAATTGTATAATCCACCTTGAGTCTCAGTGAGAATGGTGGACTATACATGAAGTAAATAAACATAAATGTTTGCAGGCCTTACCTTGCATTCCAAAATGTATCAAGTCAAACGGTCTGGGTCACCAATGTCCCTGGAGATCTCTATGGCTGATTTCGCACTAGAGCTGCCTCGATGTTGCGCTGCCGTTTGCCCCGATACTATTGGTCAATTTCACATCCGAAGCTGCGGGGCTGCATTTTGACTCGTGGCTTTGCCCGATTTCCCCCACAGTTTCGTGATCCTGTTTTTTGAGGATCACGAAACTGCGGAGGAAATC
>NW_015168070.1:159142-162277 GCF_001447785.1 Gekko japonicus
GCGATGTTGCGCTGCCGTTTGCCCCGATACTATTGGTCAATTTCACACCCGAAGCTGCTGGGCTGCATTTTGACTCACGGCTTTGCCCGATTTCCGCCACAGTTTCGTGATCCTGTTTTTTGAGGATCACGAAACTGCAGAGGAAATCGGGCAAAGCCGCGGGTCAAATGCAGCCCCACGGCTTCGGGTGTGAAATTGACCAATAGTATTGGGGCAAACGGCGGCGCAACATCGAGGCAGCTCTAGTGCCAAATCAGCCTATGTGTGCAGATTCAGTAAGGCTTGGTGCAGCCTGCCCATGTTCACTTGGGACTTATACATATGTCACCAGTATAACATAGCAGTTAGAGACGGTTAGCCTGATCATATGGACTTGACAGTTTGTAGGAGATTTGTGACTTATCAATAGAAGAAGAGTTGGTTTTTATACGTCACTTTTCTCTACCCTAAGGAGTCTCAAACCAGCTTACAATCGCCTTCCCTTCCTCTCCCCACAACAGGCGCCTTGGAAGGTAGGTGAGGCTGAGAGAAGAAGAGACTGGATTTATACCCTGCCTTTCACTACCTGAAGGAGTCTCAGAACAGCTCTGAGAGAATTTGTAACTGACCCAAGGTCATCCAGCTGGCTGCATGTGAAGAAGAAGAAGAGATTGGTTTATACCCCACCCTTCACTACCTGAAGGAGTCTCAGGGTGTGGTCACATGGCAAGCTTACCGCGATTTGTTCCCACTGGAGATTTGATTGGGAATATTTGGGGGGGGGGGTTAGTCTGAATAATGTACATTCTCATCTACACCAGTTTTCATGTTGTAGCCTTGAATGGCCACAAGTTCCAGAACTGGGACTGAAATCTTGACAGAAAGCTGATCAGGAAACCCAGATCAGAAGAATGTTTTTCCAAAACAGAACTAGCTGAATCCCCTCCAGCCATCTCTACAATCAGTCTGTAAATAAGCTAGAAAAATGAGTTAAACGGCTCCACCTCCAGACCAAAAACACCTACACATACCCAGAGGCATATAATTCCTACAACTTCGAGGAGACTGCAGTGTTTCTACCCCCCCACCCCATACTTAGTAGAGCCAATCCAGTTCGGTCTTATTTTATTTTTTAAAAGCTGTTGACACAACAAATACTGCAGCTGCTTGCAGGTCTCAGAACTCACAGGAGCTTAATAATTACTTTCAGAGTTCCCACAAACTTATTAACCCTATTACTCATAGCAAATAACCGGGGGCTGTGGTGTGGGGGAGAGGAAGAAATCCAGTTCTCCCTAATGAAATTGTGTTTTAGTCACCTAGTATCAGTCACTGGTAGCATGGACATTTTAATCAGGATTATAGAGCCAAATAAGATTATCTAAAGAACTGCTTGTTAATTAGAATGGCTGCTACACTGAAGGGTAAGAGCAGAGGGCGGGCTGTCAGAGTGAGCAGGTAGCAGCACCGTGGTGTATAGGATGGAACAAAAACATTAAAGCATTAAAGGGGTTGTTTTTTTTCTTGCCCCCCCTCCAAAATGCAGTAATAAAGGTGGAAGGAAATAAAACTCTTACAAGAAAGAGAGAGAGAGAGAGAGAAAAGAAAGCATTCCATGGACTATGGAGGCAAAGTTGGATTACAGAAGGGACAGTATAATTGGCATAATCTTAAAATATGGCCTGAAAAGAGAAACCCAACAGCACAGCTGTTGTAGCTACCCAATAGCCTGAAGGCACAGTGCTGCCAGATGAACATCAAAGCATCCCTTGTTTTCCTGGGAGCCCTCTGTAAGCCCCAGACCAGGGACTTTTGCACACCCAGTCGAAGCATGGGAAGGGGCACACTCACACCAGTACCATTTTCCTTGGCCCAGTTCCCTCCCCACTGGAGGGCTTTTCCCAGCTGTTATAAAAGAGGTAATCGACATATCACTATAGCATTAAGCTATGCGTCAATTACCCATTTTAAACTGTAGCAATGTGTCAATTACATATCCTCATCCTTAAAATTGGTAATTGACTGATAGGGCTTCTAAAATTGGCAACCATTTAGCTTCGAACCCAACATTTTTATTGTTATATTTGGTTTATTGTTTTAACTCTACCAATAAAATGTTAATGACAAAAAAAAATGGTAATTGACCTTTCACTGTTGCTTGAGCTGGAACTCCAAGCAAAAAGATTCCACTGATAGGTTAACGTGAAGATGCAGGTCCTAATTGGGTGAGTCAATTTTTCTGTAACACACAGTGATGGCATACTGTAGAGTTTTAGGGAACTCACAATTTTAGACATTATTATGTGTCATTGCCCTAACCCGGGTGGTCCAGGCTAGCCCAGTTTCCTCAGATCTCAGAAGCTAAGCACGGTCAGCCCTGGTTAGGACTTGGATGAGAGTACACCAATGAAGTCAAAGGCTTCTATGCAGATGCAAGCAATGACTAACCACCTCTTGCCTTGAAAACCCTACAGGGTCACTCAGCTGCAACTTGACAGCACTTTATGCACACATGTGTCATTGGGCTGGTCCTAAAAAAGGTGTTACATGGGTTGTGTTCTAAGCTGTAGCCAGCCTTTCTCACTAGGTGGAGCTGTGCTATTTCCAGAGAGGGCTTCAAAGAAATGGTTTCTGAATAACCACCAGCAGCTTCTGTAAGCTATTGCCACGACCAAAACTTCTTTGCACACTTTAGCAACTGAACTGTTAGCATTAGTAAAAGTAGTTGTTTTTCAGTTCAGATGGTATTACTGATTTGTAATGAACAGCTTCCTTAGATAAATAACAGCTTCCTTAAGTTACCCCAATCCTGATCAATGCCTTAGTCTCCCCACCCCCCCAGAAGCACTTAATATGGTAGGATAGAGCTGAAGTAATCTTGAAAGACTCTTGAGAGTCCTTTGGACTGCAAGAAGATCAAATCAGTCAATCCTAAAAGAAATCAACCCTGACTGTTCCCTGGAAGACCATATAATGAAACTGAAGCTCAAATACTTTGGCCACCAAATGAGAAGGGAGCACTCACTGAAGAAGACCCTGATGCTGGGAAAGACTGAAGGTCAAAGAAGACGGGGACGGCAAAGGATGAGATGGTTAGACAGTGTCATAGATGCAACGAACATGAAATTGAGCAAACTTCAGAGGACGGCGGAAGAC
>NW_015168070.1:162374-167279 GCF_001447785.1 Gekko japonicus
TCTCATTTTGTGAAAATCAGAAAATTTCCTTTTCAGAAAAGAAGCTCTTTGAATGGAAATGTCACAAATTTAAAGACCTTAAAACACACCCTAACAATCCCATCCTAAGCAGAGACATATTGGATTTCAAAGAACCTAGAAGGGTGCAACGTGGTTTAGGATAGCTCTGCAAATGAGGCAAGTGTTGAATCACATGGGGCAGCGAACTTACTCGATTAGACCTGGCTTCAGCCCTGCCATCTGATTGCTTTGTATTCTGTAATTCTCCTTGAGTCTCTTTGAGGAAGGTGGGCTAAAAATGAAGTAAATAAAAAATAAACAACATTTGGAAACTCATGGAATGGTGAAAAATCTGTGCAGAAGGCTGAAGTAAAAATAATTTTATATAAAACCAGCAGAAAAGTGTTCCCAAGAAATATATCAGAGGGAACTTTCATAAACTGATTATGATGTCCTTGGTCTTTCTCCAGATATTCTGCCATTTATGTGATACGATACGCAAGGAAATGTTTTCATAAGGGATATGAAAAAATGTTGGCATAAGCAATTTCAGTTAAATTCCCAGCTGTGTATCAGCCATTCATCCAGTACCCAAGTCCTGAATGGGTCAGGATCTAACAGGTGAAGAGGCAGTGCTACTAGGTGAGCCAGGTAGGTGGAACTTGTAGCCCAACCAGGAAACTCAAGTCAATAGTCTGGTGCCAAATAAAAAAACCTGGCAGGGCAGATCAGAGAATGGGCAAGGTTGCAGATGTGGGAAGCCACAAGCTTCAGAGAGGTTGATGATGGAACATACTGGAACTACCAGAAAGGTTCCTAACTGCTTCCTCCTACATCAAACTCCTAGACTATGAGATTGGCACAGGATTGGCTCTTCTGGATCACCTGACTCTTGGCATAAGGAACATTCTGGTAAAGGGGGATCTTATCCTGATGTAAGCTGAGTTGATTCAACAAATCACAGTCTATGGAGAAAGTTATTATTTATTTGATTGGGTGTTTACTACAATATTTATATCCAACCTTTCCTCATTGCAAAAGTCTCCATGCAGAGAATACCTCTCTCCATTCCTTGGCCCGGCTGTTCTGTTCTTAACGCTAGGTATCAAAATAAAGAGACAGTAAGGTTTCAAACAAGAGCACAGCTTAATAAGTCCAGTTCTTACTCCATCTGAAGCTACAGTGAGTACCACTTCCTTTTTCCAAGGGTTACCATATTTTGAAAAGCAAAAAAGAGGACATACTTCCTGACTGACTACTTCAAACAAGTGATCACGATGTCAAATCTCATTGTAAATTTCCCTGATAATTTAAGGTGTGGTAATTGGTGCTAACTAGGAATATTCCTAACTTTCCTACCCCAAAAGAGGACATTTTCATCCATTTTTTAAAAAGATTCCAAAAGAGGACGGACACAAAAAAAGAAGACATGTCTTCTAAAACGAGGACATCTGGTAACCCTACTTTTCCATGTTCCTGCCCACACCAAGTCCTAAAGTGGATGAGGGCAGTCTAAAGCACTGGTCTGGACTACAGGAACAGAGTTGTGAAAACACCACACCAGCTACTGCACCTACTGCCTGCTCTGCAAACATGAAGAGCAAAGGCCAGGAGAAAAGTAGCCACCAACCAAAGTTGGTTGTGGACCAAGGGAAGGGAGAAGCTTTCTCTCTGTGTGTGGATGTAAAAATGCTGGCATAGGTTTGGAGTTTTCTATGTGATGGATTCACTTGCCATGTGGTTTGGTGTCATGTCCCTACTCAGACAGCTGGACATGGACTAGGATAAGGAGTTTCTGCTCCAACCCTTGATACAGATTTACATAGCCTGGTTGAGCCAACACCTCCATCTAGGTAAGACCATATTTTCTTTTGCCTTTGAGGGGCAGCACTTTTATATCTGACCTCCAGTGTCAGTACTCCAACCAAGTGTGCAGCCCTGGAAGACCTCCCATCTGACCTCCCATCAGCCTCCAAGCTCACTCAATCTACTTGAAGGAGTTGTCAGAGGATGCATCAGGATGCTGCATTGTGCCACAGGTAAGGTAGGAGCACCAGACTAAAAAGGCAAGTGTGGGCCCTTTAAAAAGCTCTGCCCTGCCAAGGTGGGAAATGGCTGGATCAGTTGTTGGTACAAGTTGTCAGTTCTGGAGCTATCCATGGTTCTGCAGCTTGCCTCCAGCCAAGCCTGACTCCCCACGTTGGTAATGATTCCACCTGTTAGGGTTCTGGCATGAACATCATGCTGCCCTGTGGGCACCAAGCCAAGACTGAACCTTTGGCTCACTTTCTTGAGTGACCTGCTGCTTTGCATGGATTTTGAACACTCTGCTGTAGATTCAGTTGTCATGTAGCTTGGCTCGCTTTCTTGACAGGCTGGGTCGGCATATATACACGTCAGATTGTCTTATACCGAGTCAGACTATGGACCCATCTAGCTCAGCACAGTCTCCAGGGTTTCAGGGAGAGGTCTTTCTTGTTGCCTATTGGCAGGTCCTTTGAACTGGAGATGTTGGGGACACATGGTGTTCTGTGGTGGACTGGGGCCGTGTGTGTGCGCACTAGCAGACATTCTTTGGCTCTTTTTCTTGACTTGCAGTTACTATCATCTCTCCCCTGCCCTCCCCTGAGGAGATTGTTTTGACTGAATTTGACAGGCCCAGATGGTGCTGTTATACTCAACACCTGCTGCGGCTCCTTTAGACCTTGTTATCTCCGAAACAGCTTCCACTCCTGTCTTTTAGCAGTTTGTTTAGTGCTGGAGTGGGAAAGAAGAAAATTCCCAGTACAACTTTGCTATTACTCAGCATTCACTTGGTGAGAGATGTTTAGAAACGATAAATCCTGTTGCAACTCGGCTCAGATTGGAGCTATGTAAGTTTTTTTTTTTTAAGTGAAGGAGGTGAAGTAAGATTTGGGTCAATACTAAAAGGGGTATAACCAGACCTTTCCTTCAAATAATTAAACACCCACCTTTAGCTCAGTTTTTCCCTCCGGCTCTTCCGCTTCTCAGATCTTGTTATAGTTTATTTGGCTGCTGGCATAGTTGAAAGCCTGGAACCATTGGTTTGGATCCACTGGAGCACTTGCACAAATTGAAGGATTTCTGCCTGCAGAGCATGACTTTCACCCTCCTGCTGTGGCCCCTGAAATGCTGTTCCTGAGAAATAGGGAATATGGAGGAAGAGCATTGGAGGGCAGCCATTTGGAGCTGCAGCAGCAGAAGGGGGGAACATCACATCCTGCAGGCAGAAATCCTTCAATTGGCAGAAATATTCCAGTGGATCCAAGCCAATCTGCTGAGCAGATCCATGCTGGTCAACAAGCTCTATTTCACATCTGGGTTTTATCATCAGCTCTGCTGCTCTGGAAGGCCCATCTCCATGTTCTCTGCCTGTTGCGTCAAAATGAGTGCTTGCAAATGCCAGCCATGTTACCTGCACTGCTGCTTCTAGCTAAATAAAATGTTTTCTGGTGCCACTCAAGGGATCATAAAGCCTGTGGATTTGTTTGTGCTTGTTGGGATTTCACTGAGTAATTTGGCCTCATTCATGCAAATCATTCACCACAGGATAGCTGTGGGGAAAGGAAAAGCCACCCAGTGCTGGCTGCAGTCCATGGTCTGAAGCGAGATGCTATGCATTGACACTTGATAACAGCTACCTGTCTAACATCACCAGCATGTGGCATCAAATGTCACCTGTGTAAACTGACTCCCTTTCTACCCTGCATTTGCTGCAGCTTGATAAATTAGGGTCAAGCTGGATGAGATGTTGGAAGATCTGCAAATGGAGATGTCCAGAATATTCAAAAGGTAAAGTGTAGCCTAAATCAGATTGGAAGTTGTGGTGTGAAGGGAGAAGGAGTTTAAAAATCTCCACCTTGGGTGTTTTTGGTTTGTTTTTTTTAAACCCCAAACTGACTACCCATCCATGCTGTTACTAACTGTGGAAGAAATAAAGTCAGGGAAACAAAGAGTATCTGCCTCCCCTTCCTCTCCCCACCATCTGGGGTAATAATAGTCTGGGAATATGTGTTATCAGTATATCTATTTCTCAATGTGGCCCCACCTGTGGACACTTAAATCCAGAGATTGGGGCCATGTGGAAACAAGGCAGATCTTTTTACAAAACTTTAAGAACTCCAGATTTTTAGAAAAACCTGTAATCTTAAAAGAAATATACCAGGTGGTAAATGCCCCCTAAATAATAGAAGCAGCACCTTTACCTTTAGGAAATGAATGCCTTCTCAGTGGTCTTTGTAACCATTGCTAGGCAAACACAACAGTATTGCCAGTGTTCAAGCATTGATTTCTGTCAGTCAAAGGCCTGGCAGCAACCACTGGCTGCGTAGTACTATTCAACAGCAGCCATGGCATGAAAGCTAGTGTGGCGTAGTGATTTGAGTGTTGGACTAGGATTTGGGATACCCAGGTTTCAATCCCCAGTCTGCCTTGGAAGCTTACTGGGTGACCTTGGGCAAATCACACAGTCTCAGCCTAATCTACTTCACTCTGTTGTTGTGAGGATAAAACGGAGAAGAAGAGAACAGTGTAAGCTGCTTTGAGTCCCCATTTTGGGGAAAGGCAGGGTATAAACAAAACAAATAAATATAACTGAAGACTGAGTGGGGCAGATAAATGGCATGATGATTGATGTGTGAGAAGAAACCAGGGAAAGGTGAAGATATGGGGGCTGCCAGGGGGAGAGAAAAAGGACATACTGTGGGGGAAGGGGATACAAGGGAAAGTAAGGTGCTCCCCAAAACTTCTTGCAGGTTTCCCACCAAACACTTGGGCCAGACTTTTTCCAGGGAGAGGTTGCCAGGGGTATGGAAGGAGGAAAAGCTGAAGACAGAAAAAAGTTGGTTGGCTGGTGGTTGGGTGGGAAGGAGAGAGAGAGGCAGG
>NW_015168070.1:167347-170361 GCF_001447785.1 Gekko japonicus
GAGATGCCCCCACAAGTCCTTAGGTCCCCCTCATCCTCATTATTTAAAAATCTACAGACAATTGCAATAGACCAAATTTGTATTACTATAATGCAATGCCATGCAACAAAAGTTTACTTTAGATGCATTGCTTTGTCAGGGTTTTCCAAATTATTTGTATTTCATAAGCCTGGGAAAGAATTTTTTTTTTGTTTTGTTATATAAAACATTGGCTGAAAGTAGTAAAATCTTCATCCCATCAATTAAAAAAGAAAGGTCAGTGAAAATGAAAACTCCTGTTCAAACCATGCTGCTAAACGTATCTTAAAAGTGTTCTTATGCAGTGTTTTCCTAACTCTGGTTGATCTAATTCTTTATTTCCAGCCACTGCCCCTAAGCTCAGTGGATACAGTCATGTCTCACTGTCGGAGCACAATGTAAATTGACTGCCATTCAGCTTTGCTGGGCTATCAGCAAGAATCAGTATCAGAGATTCCTCCCTTCAGGAAGAGAGAGTTTTGATTGCATCACACAAGCCTTCAAGCAGGTAACTCCTCCACCATTAGTCATGGCTTGCTGTAAGGCCACATCCAATACAATATAAAGCAACGACCTTTTCCAAGAGTTTCAAACTGGCCTATCTGGCAGAGCCGATCTAAGCAATACTGATAGAATATGACAAATTCCAGAGGAGTAGCTGTGTTAATCTGTTGCAGCACAAACAATAGCCTTGTGGCACCTTAGCAACCTACACGTTTATTACAACATGAGTTTCATGGACCACCGCCCACTTTATAAGGCATTAGTATGTGTGTGTGCCTCTGGCCCAACTTTTTACTTTGTCATGTAGTCTAAAAAACTTACAAGGAATGACTATTGCAATACAACACAGCATCAACAAAACAATTTTTTAAAATTACACATTAAAACTAACTAGCAACAAAAACAAATATGAAGCATTTGTGCCAAAAAACATGAAGCTCATACAATTCCACCCCCTCTCCACACACTCTGAATAAACAAGTTTTCAGGCATGCTGGAAGGGCAAAAGAAAAGAACAGACAATCTCGACAGCATTCTTTTTAATTTGGAATGTTTTTTTTTTAAAATTGTGTGATTTTAATTATGTACAGGTTTTAATTCGGTGCACTTTAAAATCTGTAACGTGTGCTTTTTAAAATGTGGAGTGTTTTTAATTTGTGTTTTAAAAAATCTAGTTAACTGGACTGTTATGTTTTGTGTCCTTACAGCCTGGCTGTCTCAAGTCTGACATGAAAATGTAGAATATAAATAGTTTTAGATAAAGAAATATACTTGAAAGGGGACAACCCCCCCCGCCCATCCTTTCTGTGATCTCTTCACTCTCTTCAAGCCTTGTGATCAACATGTAAATACAGGGATAAGGGACACTGGATTCATTATCCCTTCATCCTCCCTATATTTTCTCCCCCCCTTTATTATTAATTTAATACAAATATATACTTAGTACACACACACAAGTTCCCCAATGCTTTTACAAGAAATCATAATAGGCAAATAGGTATATCTTATTCAATATTTTTTCATTAAAATTAATAATATCCAATATTTAGCAAATAAATATGGTTCCATAGAGTTACTCCTACTAGCCCTTTGATAGTATTTTAATTTAGACATTGTGCAATAAGCCAAATCTTATTAAACCACTCACTGATAGTGGGTGATTCTGGCTTTTCCCAGTTTATTGCAATAACCATCCTTGCTGCTGTAAATAAACTTAGTACTAATCTGAATTGTCTACATAACCTCTCAAAATTACCAGAACAATTAATTTTGGTTCAAAAGTTATTTCCCTACCTAGCATTTCATTAACATAATTCACCAGTCTTCCAAAATGATTGAATCTTAGAAAAGACCAGAAAATATGCAACACATCTGCAGAGGAACTATTACATCTCCAGCACTCATCCTCTGATGTACTATATATAAGGGCTAATTTATGGGGAGTTAGGTACCATTGGAGAAGTAATTTATACATGTTTTCTTTACAACTAGATGACAGTAATCTAAGAACAGCTCTTTCCCAAAGCCAGCCCCATTCCTCTTCTGTGATGATAATTTGCAAATCCTTTCCCCATTTTCTAGAATAGCTTAATGGACTACTGTCCATATTAATTAGTCAAGAGTACAACAATGTAATAGCTCTTTTGACACTGCCAGAGAACAATAATTCAAAAGATGTTTTAGATCTTAACCCTGCATATTTCCTGAGAGTCTATGTAACTAAATGACTGATATGAAAAAACTGAAATAATGGGGGTTTTATCCTTCCCCCATCTTTATCACCACCTTCTCATATAACATATATTGCCTGTAGTTACTTTCTCTAAAGTATCCAAATTATTATTTCTCCTGGTTTGAGGTTGCCTAAATTCAATAGATCTTGTGATAAGCAAAGGAGACAAACAAGCAAGTATTGGAGAACAGAAGAACATAAGAGACGCCAATGTTGGATCAGACCAAAGGCCCATCCAATCCAACGCTCTGTCACACAGTGGCCAAAAATACCAGGTGCCATCAGGAGGTCCACCAGTGGGGCCAGGACATTAGAAGCCCTCCCACTGTTGACCCCCCCAAGCACCAAGAATACAGAGCATCACTTGCCCCAGAGTCCCTATCCATATCTTGTGGCTAATAGCCACTGATGGACCTCTGCTCCATATGCTTATATGCACATAAAACCAGATATGTCCTTGGAAGGAAAAATAATAAAACTGTGACTGTCTTATTTCAGCCATGTCATGCAGAACTCACTAGAAAAAGCAATTATGGTTGTATTGGTTAGCAGCAAAAGGAAACCAGTCCACCAAAGAACACGGTGGCTAGACACCATAAAAGTCAGCACCAGCCTGATCATGGAACAACTCAAGAAAACAGTACAAGATGGGAAAACATGGAGAGAGCTGGCCCATAGAATTGCCAAGAGTCGGACATGACTGAATGGCTAACAACATCTGTTCATTAGATAATACAAGAGGGGGACCCGCGATACTCGC
>NW_015168070.1:170691-233777 GCF_001447785.1 Gekko japonicus
TTTATTTATTTATTTGTTCTTTAGATTTGTGTCCCGCCCTCCCCGAAGGCTCAGGGCGGCTAATAAGGGCATAAATGCCAGATTAAAACAGTAAGAACAGTATAAAAATACAATAATACAACATAATACAGTTATTAAAAATATCGGTGCTCCAATACTCACTCCGAATCATAAAACCAAGATGGTGTTCTGAAGATGTTTTAACAAAACAACAGCAGTATATGTCCCCACAACCCTGTCATCCTGGACACCGGATAGGTTACAAAAATGTTTTACAAATGCTCCAGGGAACTGTTGGAGATGTAAAAATAATAGAGGATTGTACTTACACATTTGGTGGAAATGTGAAAAAATAGTAAGTTTTTGGAAAAACACCAAGCAGCTGATAAAGGAGATTACTGAAATAGACTTGCCTTTAACTCCTGAAACTTTTCTATTGAACATTACACCCAACGGTATAAAATATAATGATTTATGTATTATTGTAGACTTAATTACTATGTCAAGAATCTGTATTGCAAGAAATTGGAAGTCAGACTTAATACCAAACAGGGATGAGTTGATAAACAAATTGGCCGAGGTGATGGAAATGGATAAGTTGAATATGTTTTTGGCTGGCAAATCAGATGAAAAATTTGACCAGAAATGGCATAAAGCTATAAAATGGTACGAGAAATATTTGTAACCCCCCCTCTACTATATGTCTGATGAATTGAATTGTAACGTATAAGTTGAAAATGTAAATAAACTGTTTAAAAAAAACAAAAACCCTGTCATCCGCCAGGGACGTCTCGCAGCCCCGATGATACCCGCACCAGTGGTGGTAGAGTGCGGTGATGGAAAAAGCGTTGGTGGAATAATGGTGGCGGCGGCTCCTACTCGAAAGCCTGGTGGAAGAGCTCCGTTTTGCAGGCCGTGTGGAACTGCACAAGTTCCCGCAGGGCCCGGATCTCTTCTGGGAGCTCATTCCACCAGGTAGGAGCCACCACTGAGAATGTCCTGGCCCTGGTCACGGCAAGTTTGATGGTCCTGGGGCCTGGGATATCCAGGAGGTTTTGACTCCCCGACTGTAGTGCCCTTGGGGGAACATGCGGGGAAAGGCGGTCCCTTAGGTAGGCTGGACCCTGGCCATATAGGGCTTTAAAGGTAAGAACCAGCACTTTGAAGTGAATCCGGTACGCCATTGGCAGCCAGTGCAACGCTTTCAGCACAGGCCGGATGTGATCCCATCTAGGGAGACCCATCAGCAGCCTGGCTGCAGCATTCTGCACTAGTTGCAGCTTCCGAATTTGTGACAGAGGCAGCCCCATGTAGAGAGCGTTACAGTAGTCTAGCCTTGAGGTGACCGTCACATGGATCACTGTGGCCAGGTCATCACGGTCAAGGAAGGGGACCAGCTGCTGCGCCAGCCGAAGATGGTAGAAGGCCGACTTGGCAGTGGCTGCTACCTGGGCCTCCATCATTAAGGAGGAGTCCAGGAGCACACCCAAACTCCTAACCTCCGACGCCGGCACCAAAGGCACCCCATTGAAGGTCTGGAGAGGGAGCCCCAACCCCGGACTGATCCGACTCAGCCCCAGGACCTCCGTCTTTGCTGGGTTCAGTTTCAGCTGACTTAGTCTGAGCCAACCAGTCATGGCCTGTAACGCCCGATGAAGGTCATCTGGGGTGGAGTCCGACCGTCCGCCCAGCATCAGATAAAGCTAGGTGTCATCTGCATATTGATGACACCTAAGCCAACAACTCTGGGCAATCTGGGCAAGGGGGCGCATGTAAATGTTAAACAACATCGGGGATAGCACCGCCCCCTGAGGTACCCCACATTCGAGAGGCCACCTCCGGGACCGCTGATCCCATATCGCCACCCTTTGTCCCCGACCTTGGAGAAAAGAGGCCAACCATTGAAGGGCAAGCCCCTGAATCCCCATGTCGGCGAGGCGGTGGGCTAGCAACTGGTGGTCAACCATATCGAATGCAGCTGACAGATCTAACAACAACAGTTCCCCCACACCGCCACGATCCAGATGCCTAGGTTATAGATAATAGGGTTATCCCAAGTCAGTTTTCTATTATCATACCAAATCACATCTTTTACTATTAAACCACCTTTAATAAAAGTTTCTAAATATTCTTTCTTTATAACATCTGTACCATTCTATCATTTCTGCGAGCATCACAGCTTTATAATATGTAGTAATATGAGGGATTCCCAGTCCTCCTTTAACTGCCGATCTTATTAAAGTTTTCATAACCACCCTAGGATGTTTTCTTGACCAAATAAATTCTTTAAATACTTGTTCCCAGGCCTTAAAGATATACATTTTTTTTACAGGTAATGTTAAATTAAAAATAAAAACAGGATTCTGAGTAAAATATTCATTTTCAGCATTGACGGTCTACCAAACCATGAAAGAGATTGAGTACGCTAAAATACTAGCTCCTTTTTGATTTCCTCAAATAGTTTTTGGTGATTATATAGAGAATCAAGATCTTGTTTTAACCAAATTCCAAAATATTTTATTGGACTCACTGAGGCATCCTCCCTGTTTTCCGTATACTCTTTGGAAAGGACAAGAAGTACCGGCAGAAGCCTTATCACAAGGCTAGGTGTGGCGTCCTCTCAATTAACATTGGTAGAGAGCAAGCCATCATTCACAGCTCCGGTCATTCTGACAGGGCTTGCCCAGAAGAACTCGCCGGTGGCTATTGCCCAGCTTAAATTTGTTGGTGGGGTGGGGGCAGGTTGCTGTTTGGATTTTCTGCTTCACTTGCCAGAATTTCTTGGGCTGGTGCTTGCTGTTCAGCTGTGATCTATCATCCACAGGCAGCAGATGAGGCCCGGCGTACCCTGGCTCGCAAGACATTTATGTGCAATCTAACATTGCGGATGAGACGTGCTTCTGATATACACAGAACAAGCCCAAAAGGAACAGACTGTTTACCCTTCACTGCGATGATTCTTGTATGGTTTAGCAAAGAGCATCGACCCACCTGAAACAAATTTGTTTTCTTAACTAAGCAAGGGGATGGGCGGGGGAGGGGGGGAAGAGCACCAAGAGTTTAGCAGAGCAGGATATGCTTTGGGGGCATCTGTTTTTAACGCTCGCTGTCTGAGACCTTCTTAGCCAGCCAATGCAACTGTCTAATTGCTTGTGACAGCCTACTAGAAATTTAATCAATACATGCAGAGAAGATCATTAACAAGGTATCACAGCTTTTTAGCTCCTGCCACATTGAAGATCCCCTGTGAGTGGGTACATGTGAAAAATGACTGAAAATATTTTCTCTCTGAATGGAGCTGGTCCAGAATATGTTGGTGGTTAAATGTAAACTCTCATGAATGTGCAAACCCCATTGAAATGAACAAGGACTGTCCCTGGACTCTATGGAGTGTGTTCTCTGGCTCAGAGCTAGCTCCCAGTCTTCCCTTCCTAATAGCATCCTGAATCCACTGAATGAAAACACCTTCTTACTTTGCAAAGTATGTTGGTTGGCACTTCCATGTCACTTGGGTTTGCCAGCTCTGGGCTGGGAAATACCTGGAGATTTTGGGGGTGGAGCCTGAGGAAGGCGGGGTTTGGGGAAGGAGGGACTTCAATGGCTATAGATTTCACCTTCCAAAGTGGCCATTTTCTCTGGGTGAATTGATCTCTGTAGCCTGTAGATCAGTTGTAATCCCAGGAGAGCTCCAGTCACCACCTGGAGCTGGCAACCCTAAGTCACGTCCCATTGATCAACATGGAACACACTCCACCAAGAGGTTCTCCTGTGCAAGACCCACTCCTGTGTTTTTTCAGAGCTCTTGATTGTTCCGTGGATAAATTCCTGATGTACTTTATGGAGTTAGATCTCTCTCTCTTTCTCTCTCTCTCTCTCTGCCATCTGTAATATCATCCCAATTCCAGTTCTATGGTAGGGGACCCCACCCACAACTAGACAATGCACCAGCCAGTAGCAAAACAGCAATCTCAAATATAATCCAAAATTTTGGCATGTTGATTTTTTTTAACCTTTCTTTCTTTGAACACTGCCACATCACAAGCAGTTTTTGAAAGCATCCTAAATTTCAGAGAGAGTTGCTACACTGCATGGAGGGTTGATGTTTGACAAACAGATTCACAGTGTACTGGATTTTACATTTAAACTAACAATAGTTGGCAGTGTCTCATAATCATGCAGAGTTAATTGACTACCCTTGGGATTGGACTTGTTCTGAACCAGCCTCTGTTTGTAACTCACCCCACTTCTGTTGTTTATGTTACCCAGGCCCGTTAGGGTTGCCAGCCTCCAGGTGGGACCTGGAGACCTCCCAGAATTACAACTGATTTACAACTGATATACAACTGATATACAACTGATTTACAACTGATTTCCAGACTACAGGGATCAGTTTCCCCAGGAAAAAATGGCTGCTTTGGAGGGTAGACTCTATGGTATTATACCTTGTTGAGGTACCTCCACTTCCCAAACCCCACTATCCCCATGGTCCCACCTCAAATTTCCAGGAATTTCCTGGCCTGGAGTTGGCTACCCTAGGGCTAATAGCTATATACTTCAATGCATTGGATAAAGTGAGCTTCAGCTCACAAAGGTTTATGCTAGTCTGCGTTAGTCTTTAAGGTGTAATGGAACTCTGGTTTTGTTTGAGAAACAAGCAGAAAGCTTCATGTAGCCCATAGCTTGGTTGGGGGAAACTGGTAAACTTTATTGAGAGTCAAGTTTGGGCTTCAAACCTGTTACCATGCTATGCTCCATTATATTATTTCAGAAATAAAATATGTTTATTTTCATTTTTTACTCATGAGAATCCATGTATGTGTTAGAATCATGGTGGTAGTGGGGCTTACATTGCTTAGGTCCAGATAAATTATGCTCTGCTTGATATATATGTCATTTATTCACAATATTGTACCATATAGTATTGAAAACAAATGTGGTCTATATGGTTCAAGGCAGTAAATTCACAGAAAACCGTCCCCTCCAGATTGTCCCTTCTGCTAATCAGTAACTGGACTACACATGTGAAGAGCTCTTCTAGATATGTCATCACTCAGCTGTTTGGTGAAGGGAAGTCAAAGGTAGGGATGGGCATGAACCCGCTCAAGAATGAAAGTTCATGATGCATTTTTATACTTTCGTGGTTCGCAAACTGAAGTTTGTGGCAGGTCAACTGGCATGAATGTTCCATGTACATTCAAGCTGTTCATGGCCCTTTGTGAATGGATACATTTCCAGTCGCCACTCAATCAAAATGTTTACCAAACTTTAAAGCAACAGTTTCCCAAAGTAACTTCAAATCAACAGGTTCCCTGTGTATTTGGTGTGTGTGGCTTGCACTTTTGAACCAGTGCCTGACATTTTCTCCAAAATCACTTTCTGGGGGGATCTTCTTTGGGGGGCTATAACTTGGACCCCCAAAGTTCAATCTGCACATAACTTGGTGGGCATGTAGAGGAGCATCAGGGGGAAGTCTCCTATGAGTTTACTGTCTCTAGCTTGCACAAGGTCCATTCTGTACACTTGTGAACTCCCTGAACCCGCACCTGTTATTTCCCCAGAATGCACTTTCCTGGGGGCACCTTCTTTGGGGAGGTCTTACCTCAGGTAGAGGAGAGTCAACTGGAGAACCTGTGTGAGTTTGGTGTCTCTCTAGCTTATCAGGGGTCATTCTACCATGTCATGAACCTCACAAACTGAACCAGTTCATGACGGTTCATGGTTCACGAACTGGGCAGACCACAAAGCATGAACTGAATCACATTTTCCTGGTTCATGCCCATCCCTAATCAAAGGCTCGATTCTGGCCCCATCTCCTCCTTCCTTCCCAGACAACTGACTGATGGAATTTTCATCCCTTCAGAAAAGAGTCAGTCTACATAACTCTGGTTGTTTCATGTGTGCTGCTTTGAACTGGCATGCTACAGAGGGTTTACTCTAGACAGCCAGTGTGATGTAGTGGTTAAGAGCGGTGGTCTCTAATCTGGAGAACTGGGTTTGAGTCCCCACTCCTCCACATGAAGCCAGCTGGGTGACCTTAGTCCAGTCACAGTTCTCTCAGAACACTCTCAACCTCACCTACCTCACAAGGCGCCTGTTGTGGGGAGAGGAAGAGAGGGTGATTGTAAGTTGCTTTGGGTTGCCTTAGGGCAGAGAAGTTGCTTTGGGTTGCCTTAGGGCAGAGAAAAGAGGGTTAGAGAAACCAACTCTTCTTCTTTTAGATTAGTTCCATTAAAATAATTGAAATAGCATTACAGTAAATGATTTAAAGACTGTAGTCAATTAGAAAGTGAATGCATAAGAGGAATTCTTCTGGAAATGTCTTTTCAAAAATGAGAGAGCACCTAGAGACTTTAAGTATTTTTTTCCTTTTGTGCAGCTTCAGCAACTATTAAAATCCCCTTTTAAAATGGCTAACATTGTGAAAGGCTGGGTTGTTTTTTTGGCAGGCTATCAGGCAAAAAAACCCTCTACAACATAAATTATTATATACACTCCTTTCAGGGTTCAAAGAGCTTGGCTGGTCCATAGGTGTTCTTTTCCAGCACAGGATCTTTCCTCTTCAGAATAAAGTACTTACTACAAGTCCCTGTTTATTTAAAAATAGATTGATGGTACTTCTGTTGTTTCCCCCTCCCCCCCAGAGACAGTCCTTTCTCTGTTTTATGTGAATCATTAAAAGAGCTCTTCTAGCTGTCCTAGCTGCAAGATTACAGATAAGAAAAATCATTTGACTTTGACATAAGCCAGCTGGTCCATTTGATATAGTTTTATGTACATGACTATGCTGATAAAGATACAGAACGTTGCAGATAAAAGACAGAAAATGATTCTGGATCTTCTCTCTGTTTGTCTGTCTGACTTCTAAATATGTGGTCTTCCATTGTTATAGCAAAACCAACACACACACACACACACTCACACACTCACTCACTTTCTCTCTCACACACACCCCAACCTTCCAACTCCTGTTCTGTGTTTGATACTGTTACATCCACTCCATTTCTCCTAGTGGCAAAATTCCAGGGGAATGGGTTGGTTCCCTTTGAGGGTGAGAATACTGGAGGCATATGTCATTTCTTTGCTTTCTTTGCAAGGGTGGAAGTCAAGAGGCCCTCTCCTATAGTGCAGCGGATCAACTATTCGACATCAGATCCCCCGAGAGAGGGCACTCTGCAGTACCAAGGTGCTTTGCCCAATTCATAGGAGTGTCTTCTGCTTCTCTCTCTCTCTCTCCTTTTCATCTCTAAATGCCTTTTCTTCACACCCATACACCCACACACACCCCTACACAATTCTCTCTTGAAGGAGTCATCTCTTCCACGTGTTGTTGGGTGACCATTAGGGGTGGACCAGTAACAGTAGCATGCCTTTGTCCTAGGACCTGCTGTATCCAAGAATCAGTTTGGTGTAGTGGTTAGTAGTGCAGACTCTAATCTGGGAGAACTGGGTTTGATTCCCCAGTCCTTCACACGCAGCTGCTGGTATGACCTTGGGTCAGTTACAAGTTATTTCAGAGCTGTTCTCTCATGATCAGTTCTTGAAAGAGCTCTCTTATCCCCACCTACCTCACAGGGTGTCTGTTGTGGGGAGAGGAAGGGAATTGTAAGCTGCTCTGAGACTCCTTCAGGTAGTGAAGGGAGGGGTATAAATCCAATCTCCTCCTCTTCCTCCTCCTCCTCCTCCTGTCAAACATTTTCCTGTGCCCACTGTGCAACTCTGTCTGCTGTCTTTGGCGTGGTCAAATACCTTCCTCTACCCACTCTGTGGAGCTGCGGTGGCTCAAGTGGTTAAGACGCTGAACTGCAGGCTGTGGAAGGGCAGTAGTTCAGTGGTTCAAGACCCGGGTGCCGCAAGACAGGGTGAGCTCCTGTCTCTAGTTCCAGCTCCTGCCAACCTAGCAGTTCGAAAGCAAGAAATTGCAAGTAGATAAATAGGGACCACTTCGGTGGGAAGGTAACAGCGTTTCGTGCGCCTTGGTGTTTAGTCATGCCGGCCACATGACCACGGAAACGTCTTCGGACAGCGCTGGCTCTTCGGCTTTGTAACGGAGATGAGCACCGCAACCCTAGAGTCGGATTCGACTGGCTTTCGAGCAAGGGAACCTTTACCTTTACCTTACCCACTCTGTAGTGTTGCCTGCCTTGCAGAAATATCCAAATGCCTTCCTGTGCTGACTCTGCAGTACAGCCTGCCTTCTCGGAGTGTCCAGCGCTTGCCTCTATCTGCTCTGCCACACAATTATTTCAATTGCCTATAAAAATGAGGTCTTCCCTCCCTTTCTCTCAGGTAAGGCAAAGTGGATGAAGGGTACGATACCTGAAAATGTCATCCAAATTGGATGAAAAGCAGAAGCCCCAAATGTCTTTTCTATAGAAATGAATGAGAAATGAAAAGTGAGTATGGTGACGGTATGAAATGAAAATGAATGAAAAAGTTGACATGAAAACAAAGCAAATCACACACACACAAAAATAACATGCTCCCTTGTCAATTACAGCACTTTGTCTGCAGGACTTCTTCCAAAGAGAAATCTAATCATTGTGATGTTTTTGGGGTCTACTATTAACTTAATGGTCTGGAACTAGGTTTTAGTAGCTTTATTTACGCCTTACAAAGCCCTTATGTTTGCCACTGCATGTGTGGTGGGAGTTTTGTGCCTCCTAGACACATACCAGCTCTTTTTCATTTGTGACCTCAGCACACTGGGAAAAGCAGCTGTAACCGCCCTCCCTCCCCATTCTTTTGTATCCCCAAGCTGCCCCAGGAGCTGCTATTGGCTCCATTGTGAAACTTAGGTGTAGTCATATAAGTGACATGATTTTTTATAGTCATGGGTGGCTTGTAGATGTGAAAACAGTATGTGCATGGGGGGGGGAGGGGAGGCTGTGGTCACAAACAGAATAGTGCCAGTGTCTTTGGGAGGCACAAAACACCAGTGACCAATGCTCCCTCTAAGCTGTGGAGTCTTGTGAGCAAAAATTCTACTTTGTGAGCTACTGGCATTAAAGTTGTGAGCGAGCGATTTGGCTACTGCATAAATTAGTTCCTTCAGGTGCCACTGTACCTGAGCTAAGACAAAAATGTGTGCGCTAGAGGTTAAAAAACTGTGAGCTAGCTCACACTAACTCAGCTTACAGGGAACACTGCCTGTGATACCTGCGAAGTGACACCTTAGCTGGTATCTAACACAGTATCTTTAACACCCCGGCCACCTTAGCTTGTGAAGTTCCACAACAAACATGAGGACTTTGTAATTCGTAGATGGATCTGTAGAAGTCAACCAGATACAGAATGGCTCTGGATTCGGGCGTCTTAGTGCTGGAATTGTCATTGCTATTTCTTTTGCTTTTTAAAGTGCTTCACAGGAAAAATGGAAGCAGCATAGCGAGGGGAATAAATTGGCCAGGAATCAGTTCCAGAGTATTCTTAGACATCTGCTTTATCATGTGTTGGTGCCGTGGCGGAAAGAACCTGTCATCCAGGAGTTGTTAGTTTTAAGGTTCCCTTCTTTACTCCCCCAGACTCATTCACCATCTGCCAGCCATAGAGTCAAATTATGGTAAAAATATCCACTTCATAGGAGTGAGGCCTCCTGGCCGGCACACTTCTCATGCCATACAAGGCTTGATCTATGAAATCTGATGTCTGTGCGAGACAAGCGGAGGCTCGTGGTTCCCCAACAGGGACGTTCCCCTTCCTTGCCAGTTCTCTTTTTGCTTTGCTACTGGCCAATTTCTTTTCGCTTGCTCTCTCCCAGCCTGTCATGTTTATTTCATCAGCCAAAATCGCTCTTCATGTTTCTTAACTTCATCTTGGACTTTGGCCTATTCCAGGCAAGTTTTTCTTTTAAAACAAATTTCCAATGTGACAGTTCTTCCGCAACGGACCAACCGACAATTTAATAGATGTTGCATTTAAAAGCTTATTCAGATAAAACCCACTATTTTGTTTGTTTCCAAGACTGCACGCAGAACATTTTCAGAATATGTCTCAGACAAGGGAGGGGGGGGAGTTTCATCAAAAGTGAGCACATGTGTTGAACGCAACAGTCCTTTTGTGAAAGAGACTGGTGTGGGTTTGGCTGTTGTTTTCTCTGGGGCATGGGAGAAATTTAGGTTTAGCTTGACAACACAGTGTTTTGGCAGCAAGTCGTTTTATTGACCGAGTGGGCACTAGTATTATGTGTTCATACGCAGGCCAGTTCTGGTGCTGTAAATGCAATTGAACACTGACACAAAGGCAGGAGACAATGGGAACGAGCTACAAGTTCACTTTCCGCTCTTTGGCCTTGTCTCCGGAGCCTCTGAAGTTAGTGAGAAAAAGGGCTGTTGACCTCAGTGTTCATTTGATCAGTTTGCTCGGGATCAGCATATTTGCCGGGTTCCTTGCCCTTTCTTTCCCAGAGTGCCCACAAAAGGGAGAAAAGGAAAACAGATCCGATAAGAGCAGCAGAGTTCAGCATTGCTCTACAGGGCTACTGCTCACCCCACAAGAGAATGCACGTACTGCTGTAAAGCAGAGGACTCTAAGAATTAATCAGCTATTTAATGACAGGGAGTGATTAAAATGTGGAATTTGCTGCCAGAGGATGTAGTGATGGCCATAGGAATAAACAGCTTTAAAAGGGGATTAGATAGATTAATGGAAGATAGGTCTATTAGTGGCTACTAGCCATGGTGATTGAGGTGAATCTCCATGTTCAGAGGCACTAAACCTCTGAATCCTGGAGCCAGGAGGTAACATCAGGGGAACGTTTTGGTCTCTATGCCCTGTTGTTGGCCGTCCAGAGGAACTGGGTCGCTACTGTGTGAGACGGGATGCTGGACTAGATGGACCATTGGTCTGATCCAGCAGGGCTCTTCTGATGTTCTTATAGAACAAAGTTTTGAATACAGTGGCACCTTTAAGACCAGCATATTTTAATTCTGGGTATAAGCTTGCATGGACATTAAAGCTTATACCCAGAATTAAACTTTGTTGGTCTTAAAGGTGCCCCTGGACTCAAAACTTTGTTCTGTTGCTTGAGGCCAACAGGGCGACCCACATGAATCTATCTTATGTTCCAAATATAGGTAGGAATACTGGTTTTGTTTAGGAATCCAGTTAGGACTGGCCTGCTCTAGCTTGTCTCTAATGTGATATATATCTGCATGAAAAAGGTGGCCTGCCTTATACAAGGGCCAGCCTTTGCACAACGGATTTGTTTGGTTGGATGTTCTGCAATATCCCTCCTCCTCCAAGAGTTGCCTTGCCTTTCTCATTAGCAGAGCTGCCCCCTTCCCATAGGTGCTTGTATATTTGCCATCCTGTTCACCCTTCCCCACCAAGAAGTAGCTAATTTCTTTTTGTGCACTTTCCTCCCCCCTTTGGTTTTCTTATCATTTGCATACCCTCACTTGCTCTATGTTTTTCCTCCAATAAGCTCAGAGTGGCATAAATGGCTCTCTTCTCCTCCTTTCCCCTCTCAGAATTATCCTATGAATTACACTGTGAAAGGGAATGACTGCTCCAATAAATGGACAGTTTTCACAGTGAAGGGTGGTAAGCAGTGGGGTACACAGGGCTCAGTACTGGGTCTGATGCTTTTTAACTTCTTCTCCCAAAGAATGATTAACACATGGAATTCATTAATGATTTGGAGTTGGGAGTAAGCAGTAAAATGGCTAAATTTGTGGATGACATGAAATTGTTCAGGGTGGTGAAAACCAGGGAGGACTGTGAGGCACTCCAAAGGGATCCATTGAGGATGGGCGAGTGGGCATCAGCATGGCAAATGGGGTTCAATGTGGCCGAGTGCAAAGTTATGCACATTGGGGCCAAAAATCCTAACTATTAATACATGTTGATGGGGTCCGAACTGGCGGAGACTGACCAAGAGAGAGATCTTGGAGTTGTAGTAGATAACTCACTGAAAATGTCAAGACAGTGTGCGACTGCAATAAAAAAGGCCAACTCTACGCTGGGGATTATTAGGAAGGGAATTGAAAACAAATCAGCCAGTATCATAATGCCCCTGTATAAATCAATGGTGCAACCTCATTTGGAGTACTGTGTGCAATTCTGGTCACCACAACTCAGAAAGGATATTATAGCATTGGAAAAAGTGCAGAAAAGAGCAACTAGAATGATAAAAGGGTTGGAACACTTTCCCTATGAAGAAAGGGTAAAGCGCTTGGGGCTCTTTAGCTTGGAGAAATGACAACTGAAGGGTGACATGATCGAGGTTTACAAGATTATGCATGGGATAGAGCAGGTAGAGAAAGAGGTACTTTTCTCCCTTTCTCACAATACAAGAACTTGTGGGCACGCAATGAAATTGCTGAGCAGTCGGGTTAGAACAGATAAAAGGAAGTATTTCTTCTCCCAAAGACTGATTAACACATGGAATTCACTGCCACAGGAGGTGGTGGCAGCTACAAGCATGGACGGCTTCAAGAGGGAATTGGATAAACTTATGGAGCAGAGGTCCATCAGTGGCTAATAGCCACAAGGTATAGATAGGAACTCTCAGTCTGGGACAAGTGATGCTCTGTATTCTTGGTGCTTGGGGGGGGGGCAACAGTGGGAGAGCTTTTAGTTTCCTGGCCCCACTGGTGGACCTCCTGATGGCACCTGGATGGACTGGATGGGCCATTGGCCTGATCCAACATTGGCTTATGTTATGTACTTATGTAAAATAGTGAAGATGTTTTTAACAGATAAAAAAATGACAAACATGGTATTTGGTTATCTGTTTGATTTCAACTGAGGGAAAAACAACATAGGTATTAAACACATCAGAACTGTACCCTAAATTGTGAGAATCCAGTCATTAGGAAGTTGTTTTCACAGTAGCTCCAGACAGAGAAAGAAGTGGATCTATTAAACTGTGCTCCTGTTTGAAACCATGCTTCCTCCTTATTTTAATGCCTAGCATCAAGAACACAACAGGTATGTTTATGGATTCTTAAAACATGCACATACACAATGATCAGTTTACACCCAAAGAATAGCTCATCGTTCCATTTAAAAATGTGAAGGGTAATGGAGAAATGAAGCCTTATTCAGAAGTTGAGGGGACTGCATATTCCTCATGCCTATAGGATAGATAAGGCAATGCTCTTAGCTTCTATTTCATAGAATCACAGAGTTGGAAGGGGCCATACAGGCCATCTAGTCCAACCCCCTGCTCAATGCAGAACCCGTCTAGAGCATCCCTGACAAGTGTTTGTCCCGCTGCTGCTTAATGACTGCCAGTGAGGGGGAGCTCACCACCTCCCTAGTAGTCAATTCCACTGTTGCACAACTCTTACTGAAAAAAAGTTTTCCCTAAGATCCAGCTGGTACCTTCCCGCCCTTAATTTAAACCCATTATTGCAAGTCCTGTCCTCTGCTGCCAACAGGAACAACTCCCTGCCCTCCTCAAAGTGACAGCCCTTCATTTTGCATGGGCCCAGAGACTTGTTTAAACCGTGCAATGCAGCTATACATGTGGAGCTAGCAGGCCTGCATGACACAGCCCAAGTTAAAGGTCTTGGCTGTGCTAATGAAACACATGTAGCTGCTTAGCCATTAGCCATATGCAGAGCCACACAGGTGAGTTCTTCTGTAGTACCGCATCATTCCATTTAAATCAGGCCTATGACAGAGGCAAAGGAACACAGCTCAAGGGTGTTGTCACTGTCATGTCATGTATTATGTTATATTAGACTTTATCAGGAAGAAGAGAAAGTCTACTTGTAACATCTGCTGGCTGCTGTCATGTGCTTTCAGGTCAGTTGCCAGAAAAAGAAGAGAGACATGGATGATTCCCTGACCCCCTGGACTTGAGCCAATTCCTACGAGAGCCACTTTGGTGTAGTGGTTAAGTGTGCGGACTCTAATCTGGGAGGACTGGGTTTGATTCCCCACTCCTCCACTTGCACCTGGCTGGATGACCTTGGGCAAGCCATAATTCTGGCACAGTTGTTCTTGAAAAAGAGCAGTTTCTGTCAGAGCTCTCTCAGCCCCACCTACCTCACAGGGTGTCTGTAGTGGGGAGGGGAAGGGAAAGGAGTTTGTAAGCTGCTCTGAGACCCCTTTGGGTAGTGAAGGCTGGGGTATAAATCCAATCTCTTCTTCTTCTTCTCCTCCTCTTCTACTAGCCCCCACCCTTTGAAAAGTTGTATACTTAGACAAACAGCTCTATTTTGCCCTGTACTTCACTGCTAGATCAACACAAAATGGTAAGGTTCCACCCAGGGTTGCCAACTCCAGCTTGGAAAGTTCCCGGAGATTTGAGGATGGTGCCTCAGGAGTATGGGGTTTCCAGGGGGGAGGGAGCTCAGCAGGACAGGAATGTGATGCCAGAGATTCCACCTTCTGCAGCTGCCATTTCCTCCAGGGGACCTGATCTGTAGTCCGGAGATCCACTGTAATTCCAGGAGAACTCCAGCCCCCACCTTGAGGCTGGCAACTATGGGGATATGTATTGGTTAATACAGCAAAGTTGCACAGTCATAGAAGTGTGGTATTCTGTGCAGCAAACAAAATCCAAAGAAGTTCATTGCAGGAAGGTAAAACATTTATTGAGATAGATTCACTTTACATCCATGTTACAGTTGAAAGGAGAGAAAATTGTTCCCTATTCCAAGTGTTCCCTATTCCAAGAGCAGGTAGAGAAAGAGGTACTTTTCTCCCTTTCTCACAATATAAGAACTCGTGGGCACTCTATGAAATTGCTGAGCGGTCGGGTTAGAACTGATAAAAGGAAGTACTTCTTCACCCAAAGAGTGATAAAAACTTGGAATTCACTGCCACAGGAAGTGGTGACGGCTACAAGCATGGACGGCTTCAAGAGGGAATTAGATAAGCATATGGAGCAGAGGTCCATCAGTGGCTATTAGCCACAAGGTGTAGATAGGGGCTCTGGGGCAAGTGATGCTCTGTCATCTTGGTGCTTGGGGGGGGGGTCAACAGTGGGAGGGCTTCTAATGTCCTGGCCCCACTGGTGGACCTCCTGATGGCACTGGTATTTCTGGCCACTGTGTGATACAGAGTGTTGGACTGGATGGGCCTTTGGCCTGATCCAACATTGGCATCTCTTATGTTCTTATGTTCTTAAGTGGCCAGCAACTCCGGCATCATGTGTATGCAAGTAAGATGGCATGGCTTCCACAGGAGAAACCTGTAGATGCGACTTGTTCCTTGTAGAGCCACAATGGGAGAGAGGACAAAGGGCACAGGAAGAGGAAGAGGAGTCAGGGAGAAGCTCGGAGTTTTAGATCAAGAGAGGCATGTCATTCATTAAGAAGATACATCTAGAGCAGTGTAGAGCCCCCCCTCCCCATGTCCAAGCAAGCTAAGTTGCCTTACTCTAACAGTACCCCTTCTGTCCCACCCTTAGCTCTCATCCTGCTCTGGGCGTATGATCCAGAGGCTTCTGTTTTCAGGTCCTGCCATGAGATGAGAATTTTCGGTTTCATGAACTGGCAGTCATAACTGGGAGGCAGCTCCGAGAAGCTTGAGCTTCCTTGAGGCCTGTCACTCTTTTTTTTGTGAGTTGTACCCTAAAGTATAAACACAGTTGTTTTACATTCATTCTCTTTTCATTCCAGGCCTCTGACCTGAAAGGAAATATTATAGCTAGAGCTGCTCCTTACTAACTTTGTGAAGCTATGACTCTTGTTCTTTTTGAACGGAGCCCATGGCAGAATTTCTGCAGCATAAATCCTTGGCTTTTCAAAGCCTCTGACATGAGAAGGTTCAGACTGCATCAAATGAGACCTGACATCTTCCCGGCATGTAAAACAGTGTTCTTTAGAGAGCAACTTCTATGAATGTGGCAAATCAACTCCAGTCCGGTCTGAGTTTGTGTAACTACCAGCCATGAAACTGGCATGTGTTATAAAGCGTTCCAATTTTCCTAGCATCTGAAATGTATTTTGGAATATAAAATGGCAAATAAATGGCTTAAGGTAAAAAAAAAACTGGGACAGTCTCCTACACTCCAGGGGTGGAAAATGTTGTTCTCTTGCATTTGTCTGCTGTGGCTCTTTCTGGCCTTTTCCAGACTCCCTTAAAGTTCCATTTCCATTCCCCGATATTACCAAGTTTTTTTCTTCTGTTCAGACAACTTCATAAATATCCCAGTGCTGTCCCAGTTCTTCCCCATTCCCCCCCCCCCATTCCTTTTAAAATTGGTTTCTCCCATACCTTTTGTTTCATTATGAGCCCGTCCGCGGGGAGGGCGGGGTATAAATGTAATAAAATAATAATAAAATAAAATAAAATAATAATGATGATGATGATGATGATGATGATGATGATATGAATTCTCAAGAAAGCCTCTTCCTCGGAATCTGAACATTTCCCCCTGCCTTGAGGTTTCCCACCAAAACCTGCCCAGAAACCAGCAGTCATTCCCATTAGGAGTGCTGATGTCAGCAGCCAATCATTGTCCCCTTTATTTCATTCAAACTGCAGAAAAATTATTATGGATGGGCATGAACCAGGAAAATGTAGTTCAGTTCGTGGTTCGTGGCATGTGCCATTCGTGAACCAGAGACCATCATGAACTTTTTGGCACTTGACAAAACAGTTTGGTTTGTGATGCAGTAAAGTGCTTCCCCCAGTGTGACAAACCCACAGGGGATCTTTGGCTAACTCTCCTCCACCAACCCTTCCAGTTTAGTGAGTATTGGATTTAGGTGGTCTGAGTTATGGCCTTTCAAAGAAAGTGCCCCTAGGAAAATGCTTTCTGAGGAAATGAGAAGCACAGGTTCAGGAGGTTCAGGAGTGTATAGAATGGATCCTTGCAAGCTAGAGACACCAACACTGCAGAGGTCTCTAGCTGACTCTCTTCTATCTGCCTGCCAAGTTTGGTGAGGATTGGATTTACGGGGTCTGAGTTACAACCCTCCAAAGAACATGCCCCCATCCTCTAGTGTTTTCAAAGGAAGGGGGAGAAAACAGCAAAAAAGGAGGGACAATAGAAGTCCAGCAGAACAGAATAAAAGTCCCCAAAAATCTCTGCAGTAGAAACCAAAGGTAGGGGGCATTTTTGCAATCCCAGCAGAACCACTGACATGTGCACAGCAGAACCAGTGCCACTCTGGCACTGCAAACCCAACAGGACTAAGGTCAAGCCAGGAAAGTGCTTTTGGGGGAAATGTCAGGCACAGCTTCAGAAGTGTATAGAATGGACCCCCTGCAAGCTACACACATCAGACATACAGGGAATCTCATTCTGTTGCCCACTCCAAGTCTCTCCAAGTTGGGGGCAGATTACATTTCTGGGGTCCCAGTTACAGACCCCCCCCCCCAAGGTCTACCCAGTGCTCTTTTTTTAAAAAATCCCCCGAGGGATATTTTTCATTTTGCAAATACTACAAAAACTACAAAGAAATATTAGGGAAGGGACTACAACTAAGGATAAAGGAAAGCAAACCACACTAAACTAAAACCCCAAGAGGAGGAGATCTTTTCCCTATTAGTAAAATTGTTAGTACTATAAGTGTTAATATCACAATATACTTGTAGAGTTCTTGCTTATAACAGTTCACTATTTATTTGTTATTTTATTAGTTGTTACGAGAGAAATCTCTGATGATCTTCTTATTCTTCGCTTCAAAAGGCCATTTTCCAAGTCCTTCTGCCTTTACTTCGGCTTTCTGCCTCTGAAATCATATACCACTCTGGCAGGTCCTGCACCCTTTTCTGCCGCAGAGTCCTCTTCCGTTCCAGAGGTAGCAGAATCACTAGACTTCGTTTCTTCCTCTTTGGACTCTTCCTCTGTCCCCAGCTGACGTCTCAAAAATTCTTTAGCTTTAAATGTGGAGTCTATCTTCTCTCTTCTATTGTTGATCTTAAAGATGACACCCTCTGGCACCACCCATCTGTATGATATCCCATTAGTTTGAAGGAAAGAAATTAAGTCCTTGTAGTTTTTTCTCTTTTGTCTAATTTCAAAAGGAATGTCCTTTAAGGTTTTGATGGTTACATTTCCCATTTTCAGTGGGGTTGCTGATGTTGCTTTTAAAATAGCATCTCTGGCTTGTCTTCTTGAAAACCTGACCACTATTTCTCCAGGTAGGCTATTTTTTAAATGTAATCGGAGTATGCCCTATAGGCTGACTCCATTTCGTTTACAAGTTCATCTGCTGTTAAGCCTACTAATGGAGCGATGATCTCACTGAGTACCGTCTTCAGGTCTTCCCGATCCGTTTCAGGAACCCCCTGAAACCTGAGAATCATGTTAGCTTTTTCCATCTGTAGCTGCAAAACTCGATTCTCTTGGCAATTTTGCTTCGTTTCCACATCCCCCAACCTTTTCTTCAACTTCTTGCTTGTGGTGTCTATCTCTTTAATTTTCTCATTTGCCTGCTCCACTTTTTTCTCTGTTTCGTTCAGCTGAAGCTGCTGTGCTGCAAAGTTTTTATTCATCACGGTCAGTTGCTGGTTAATACCATCGGCTTAAGCATATCCGCCAGGAGTTTGAGGACATCTGCTCTCTCTTCTGGTTTTGGACTCTGACTGCCTGGCTTCATTTTAAACTTTCTCTGCTGGGCCACCATCTTTCTCGTTTTGTTTACAGTTTCTGTTGCTTCCACACAACTCGGAAAACTCACCAAACATTTTGCAATTCAGATAAGTCTCTCAACCCACTTTCGGTTTACTTCCTCCCCACTCCCCCTTCGTGTCCGTTAGCCACTCATTCGCATAAGAGGCGTCCCACTTTACAATCTCTTTTTTCAACAGCGGGAGGGGGAAATCGCTTTGCAAACTACTCCATTTTATTCAGAACTCACAATCATTGTTGGTCAGTTTCTCTGACCGCGCTTGGTTTTACGCCATTCCGCTCAATCTCCAGTGCTTGTCCCATTCAGTCCAGGTTGTGCCCGAAGGCCAGTCAACGACTGGACCGTCGGGGCGGAGGGGAGCCTCAATTCTCCGGCATTACGCCATTGAAGAGGCTACCCCTCAAAAGCCCCCTGGCCTGGAGCCTATCACAAAGGCTCTGCGGGGCTGTCACTTGAGGTGGCACCCCTCCAGGCCGCTGGTGTGTGATTCGCCCTTCCCCGTTATGGGGAGAGCATCCACCATCTCTGTTCCATAGACCGGAAGTCTCCCCAGTGCTATTTATGGAAAAAGGCAACTGAAGTTACAGGAGTCTATGGAAGGGCTCAGGAACAAGCCAGTGACATCAAACTCACAGGGAAATTTCACCTGGGCAGACCCTCCCCCCCAGCCAGACAGTGGAAGCAAGGCAAGCATCCCCCTAAGTTTGCATCCCCCCCAAGTCTCCAAAGGCAGGTTCTGGAGGACAGAAAAGCAGACATGACAAGAGACTTCCAACAGGGGGAGGGGGATGAAGAACTCCAACAGGGGGAGGGGGATGAAGAGCCAAGCCAAAAAGGAAAAACATCGACCACCACCGGGTGCCGGTAGGCAGTCCCACCCCGTACAAATGTGGCCCTAGTTAGGGAGTAATGTGATTAGCACCCTCTCTGTAAACCGCCCAGAGACCTCCAACGGGGGTTAGGGCGGTATAAAAAAATCAAAGATATAAATAAATAAAATAAATAAACTCCACCCATGCCATGATTGTGCATTCAGTGGAGAAGAGCACTGCATAGGATGTCATCTCCTCCATGACCATCTTGCATGGGGAAGAGGAGCTCAGCATCCATTCCAATGGTTGGTGACCCTCTCTCATATGGTGCACATCCTCTCTTGCATGGCCATGAGCCTTGAGTCCACTGATAGCATGGTCATTGGAACTGCCACATCACTGATGAAGACACGAAAGGTGGCTCCAGTCTGGAAAACACCACTGATTCCCAAAAGGATCAGTCCCAGGGTCATGGGAGCCACACAGAGGAAGGATGGACAAAGCCTTGAAGTCACTGCTCCTTCCGGTTCTGTGCACACAACTTTGCTGAGGGGATGCCATTCCCTTGTCCCTCCTTGCTCCAGCCACCAACCCTCTGTGCATCTCCTGTGACCTCAGGAGTCAGGGTTGGTGTCAGCATAGAGTGAGGTGGGGCATCAGCCAAGGCCCAGGGCTTCTGGTGGATCCCACTATTGCTGCCTAATAACTGCTTGCATTCCCTGATGCCCACCTACTTGCACATGGTGCCAAGCAGTGCTAAGGGTAGGGCCTGTGACCACTGGAAGGGCTGGCAAGCAAGCAAATGGGGGAAGTGAACAGTGGGGGGGGAGGGTATGTGGGCAGGAAGTGGGTGAGAGTAGGGGGTGGCAGCAGTTAGAGGAGGGGAAGGAGAACACCTTCTGCCCAGGGCCCACCAAAACCTGGTACCAGCCCTGCCAGGAGTGATCTTTCTGTGAGTTGGAAGAAGCATCAGTGGTGGAAGAAAGTGCTGGAAAACTCTGTGTGTTTTCTGCGCATGGGGTGGCAGGACACTGCTGTTTGTTTGAGCAGACTTTCTAATCCCATCGCAACAAAGGGATGAGCAAACGCATTTGTGGAGGAGAACTGATGAAAGACAATTTACAAAGCATGGAGCTCTTGGTGCCAGCCCAGTTTTGGTGTCGGCAGGCAAAAAGGGCAAAATAATTTTTCTAACTTGATTTTGTATCAGCTATAGATATGAGAAATGCCTGGATGTAATATAAATCCCAAAGATAGACCTATGGAATGTAGATATTTAATCCACTTAACCGCTCAATGAGCTGTGCTTCTCAAATGAGCAAGCAAAGCTAAGGGAACACATTATCTTGCCATAAATCCTTGGCGCTGTACCAGAAATGCTTTATATGTGTCACTTTACCATCCTGATTTGTTTATGCAAGGGGGCTGAGAAGCCAAAATCTGTGGTGGCTAATCAGAAAATGGGAATCTAGGGCAGTTTGGGGTTTGTGTTCGTTAACTGATTTACTTCTAGCCAACTGGTAAAGCCTACCAGAGTTCTCGTAGTGAGGGAACTATTGATTCCACTTGGCAGATGTCTAGATGTGTGCATGTTGTTTACTGGTGATTCCAGACAGAGTTGTTTTGCAGTGAAGGATTACAGCGAGGTCATGTGAGGATTCAGCCGTTATTTTTTTTTTGTTTGTTTGGCTTGTCATAATTAGTTTAATGACTTGTGCCTGTTTGGTTGACTGGCTTGGCGGTCAGTGCATCTGGTGTGCATCGGAGGGCACCATTTTGCAAAAAGAAGATGGCTAAGTACCACTGGACATGCCTTCTGGATGTACCTTTGCGTTTAGCGAATAGGACTTCATTTCCAGTTTACCAAGCGGAAAATGATTATTAAGTGTATTACTGGATGCAGCTTACCTCAGGATCCATTAATCTTTATCTATAATGTTATAGAAACTTGTGAAGAAGAATTTGAAATGAATCCTTAAAATTGTTGACAAGGACTCACCAGCAGGTGATGGTGTAGCGAAGTGGCTATGGCAATGAGCGGGGAGAAGGGGCTATATGACTCAGTGGTAGAGTTTCTGTTTGGCATGCAGAAGGTCCCAGGTTAAACCCCTGGTATCTCCAGTTAATGTGTTCATGTGTTCCTACCTAGTTCAGATTTCACTCTTTCCGTGAATTCATGATATGGTCTTAGTCAATTGATTCTGTTGCAATCTCAGCAGCCTATAAGGAGGACATGGTACGGTATATCAAGAACTTTGAACACTGAAAGCTTTATATATGTATGTATGTGCCATCAAGTCCCAACAGGGTTATGGTGACCCCAGCAAGGGGCTTTCAAGGCAAGTAAGATGTAGGGGTGGTTTGCCATTGCCTTCCTCTGCAGAGTCGTCCTTAGTGATTCCCTCTCCAAGTACCAACCCTTCTTAGTTTCTGATATCGGACAAGATTGGGCTATACTGTACCATTCCACATCCTGAAAGCTTTATACAAATACTAAGTATTAATATTATTGTTTGATGCTATATAGCCATCAAAGGAGCTGGAGTTACGGGATATATCTGTGATAACTAACCACATCTTATGACAGGTTCAGAAAGGGAAGGACAAAACTTGTTAGAAAATGGATTTTTCTTATTAACCGAATGACAAAAAAATGAAAAAAGTAATGGTATGAATGCCCTGACCTGGATGACCATGACCCCGGCTAGCCTGATCTCATCAGATCTTTGAAGCTAAGCATGGCCACTCCTGGTTAGTATTTGTACAGCAGACCGTCAAGGAGGTCCAGGGTCTCTATGCAGAGGAAGGAAATGACAAACCACCTCTGCTAGTTTCTTGCCTTGAAAGCATTACAGGGTCTCAGGCTGCAAGCTGATGGCACTTGACACAGGCACACACACAAACACACAATGGTACAAATAAGCACAAATTCCTCTGTGAAACAGTTCCCTGGCGTGTATCCAGTCATGCAGTTCCCTCCAATAGAACAGCATTTTCATTTGCAGAAGTGGTCCACCAGTTTTCCCCAGCCACTTCAGCCCCCCCTTGCCCCCATACTGTTCCTGAGAGTCCGCTGACACCCCCCCCCCGAACAAAACTTGGGACACTCAATGGATTGCAGCAAGAAGGAGAAGCAGGAGAAACCTGCTCTGCAGAGTTTGTGGGTTGGACATATGCCCCCATATGAAGGAAGTAAGATGTTAAGGATTCTAGCCCAACCAGCATTCTGACATGGCAATTTTCTCTGTGTGACGGTTCCATGGAGCATTCCATCATGCAGGCTTTCCCTTACAGTCTGAAGTGATATTTTCCATCCACAGGTTTGCTGCCTCAGTGAAAGCTAGGCCACAGGGATCCCAGAGGAGGAAAGCCATTGCTTCATGGCATCCTAAAGTTGTCATCCTGACTTTAAGCTGCAAAATATAATTGAAACTCTGTGGGGATTTGCTAGCTACATCGCAGCATGCAGGGAAAAAAATGACTGTGATTTAGAAGTCATGATTTGCCAGCTGTTGAAAACAGACACACTTGCAGTATAAGCTGTTTGCAGCTTCTTCTAATTAGAAGTAGTTGTGGTAGTAACTCTTGATTATAAAATTAGCTCTCATCACCCGTTGACTCCACTGAAAAGCTGTCCCCTAATAAAAGGGTGCAAAAGCCTGAATTCTAATCATTCCAGGCCTCAGAAAAATGATATTCTATTCACTCAGAGACACTGGACAGGACAGCAAAAATTCACACCCCTTAATTTTACTGACTGAAATAAACCATGTTGAAATTAATCAGCATGGCATTTCTGAGCCAAAGTGTGTGGGGGCTCATTAAAGCCCTTTGCAATTACCAAACTCCCCCCCCCCCGCTGTATACTATCGTATAATCTTAGTAAGCCCCACAAAGTGAACAAAGCAGTTTCCGCTGTGGTCTGTTCGTGCACTGGGTGTGTTTTCCAATGTTCCCCGAGATATCTTTTAAAGGATTATTTATACAATCCCAGAGGCAGTGTTTATTCAAGAATGATGAACATAATGACACTCCAGCCTGGGAACTGCACAAGGAAAAGTGGAGTGCTTTCCCCACAACATGCACTGCAAAGAAATAAAAAAGCCTTTAAGGTCTTCTTGTGTTTACTTCAGACTAAAAATAATGTATTGTTTTCAAACCTCTGCAAAAAAGAAAATAAAAGAAAGAAAAGTCCAGACATAATAAAAAAGGTCTCCAGCTGCTACAGGTAAAACTCAAAGCATGTCAACAAAATACTCAGTCATTTTCTTATAAAGAAAACCATAAAACTTACTTAGAATTGGAGGGGTAATTAGGGTATATCTTAAAAGGCATGTATCTTGGCTTGGGTGTATACTTTGTCTTGTCATGCAATTGACCCTTGAGATTTCTGCTGTGTTATAAGCAAGCTATTATTAAAGTATACCTTATCTTAGACAGACTAAAATTCACAGCAAAAACAAAAGAACAGTTAAGATGACTAAAAGATGACATATAAAAAGGGGGTATATGGCCACCACTTCCACTGATACCTCTCAAGGCCTCCCGGAATAGCAGCAGAGCGTCTAAAAATTAAACGAGAGCTGGCTTTATGGGTTTCCCTCAGGAGTGATTTCTTTTGAAGCAGCTTGTTTCTTATTTATTACATTAGTTTAAAACATGTATATGCTCGTTTCTCTCTGAAACACCTGGGACCCAAGTCAGGTAAGAGAAATAAAAGAACCCTAAACAATCAATAAATAAGAATGATAAAACATAATCTCCAGAACAGCCAATAAAAACACAGTAAATAACAGACTCCTTTGCAAGAAATCCTAACAGACTGCAACCTCCAGTATACTTTCCTGGGAGTAAGCCCCATTGAATAACGTGGGATAAATTAATACAATTGTCCAATGGTTGCTGCAGTCTTTGATGTCTCCTCTTTGCAACCATTGCCAAGATTGTAAAATGGGAGCTAATGGCTAGCCACAGTAGTAAATCGGCTGTCACATCTTGTACCACCTGTAGTTTCCAAATCATTTTAAGGGGGAGGTAGGTCTTTCACTGCAGCGGGTTCCTCTTCCGGGCCTGGGACACTCATTCCCTGTCACCACTTGACAGGATTGGGGGGAAATGGGGAGGCTGTTCAGAATCGCACCAATATGGCACATCATTTCTAGCATGAAAGTGGAAATGGCATCATTGCATTGCAAGCATCACTTGGACACAATGATGTCACTTTGGGTATTGAGCTGGAAGTGCTGTCACGTGTCAGCAAAATGCAAACTCCCCCCCCCCCCGCTGGGGTGTCAGCTATGTCTGGCAACCCTACTTTCAAGGCCTGTCACAATTCTGATATGTTGCCCATATTTCATGGTACACTTAATGTACAACTGCATGTGGACTGTTCACACCCCATTCATGCCAAAGAAGGATTGGGGAAACATGCAGCAGAGCCCTGGAAACCTTGGAATGGGGACAACTGTACAACGATGTCATGTGAAAGCAGGGGTCGTTTCGTAGAAAAAGAGCTAGGGGAACTCATTAGCATAACTCATTAGCATATGCCACACCCCCTGACATCACCAGAAGTGTGTCATAAGGCCACACACCCTGACATCACCGGAAGTGTGTCATGAGGCCACACACCCCGCCCCACACAGTCCCGGCCGCCGCTGGCCTTGCAGCTCCACTGCCGAGCCCCATGAGGGGCCCGGTGGTGGACCTGCAAGGCCAGCAGGAGTGCAAGGAAGCCCCGCGAAGGCCCTCCCTGGCCCCAGGCAGGCAGGGGGGGGAGAGGCAGGGAGAAAGCAACTTACCCTCCTTCTTCTCCTGCCTCCTCCTGGCTGAATGAGGGCCGGAAGCGGGGTGGCCAGAAGCAGGGGGCGGGGCTTCGTCATGTGCCCCACCCCCGTACCTCACCTGGGGGGACTGCGATCCCCCGCGATCCCCCCCGAAATGACCTCTGTGTGAAAGCCCCCTAAACTCTGCTGTAGTTTTGTAGGTGGAATTGGAGGAAAACTTCCATAAGAAAGCAACTATAGATAGCACCTGATATATTTAACCATGTGGTATCATATCTTAACAAAAATATGCCAGCAAATATGGAAAATAAAACAATGACTGGACAACAAAACAGACTGGAAACAATCTACATTCCAGTTCCAAAAAAGGAGATATCAAAGATTGCAGCAACTATCAGACCACCACATTAATTTCTCATGCAAGTAAAGTGATGCTCAAAATCTTATAACAAAGACTGTTGCCATATATGGAACAAGAGATGCCAGGCATTCAAGCAAAGCCAGGCAAAGAGGCCCTAGAGATCATATTACAAGTTTATGTTGGTTACTGGATCATATAAGATAATTTCAGAAGAAAATCACTTTGTTTTTCATACATTACAGCAAAGCTTTTGACTGTGGATCATGAAAAGTTACGGTTGGTTTTAAATGAAACGGGTGTGCCTCGACATCTGATTGTTTTGATTCACAACGTATGCTGTGGACACGAGGCTACTGTTAGAACAGAATATGGAGAAACAGAATTGTTTCCAATTGGCAAAGGTGTTAGACAAGCATGTATTTTATCTCCCTGTGTGTTCAATCAGTATGCAGAACATATCATAAGGAAACCTGGATTAGATTTAGATAAAGGTGGAGTGAAAATTGGTGGAACATTAACAATCTGACATATGCAGATGACAACGCACTACTGGTAGAAAATGGTGAAGAAATGACTACTGCTGAAGGTTAAAGCAGAAGGTGGCAAAGGAGGATTACAGCTGAACATCAAGAAGACAAAAGTGATGACTACTGAGGAATTACACAAGATTTTCTATTCCTTGGAAAAATAAATTGAACAAATACGCAACAATGGGAAAATTAACATCTTATGTACATAATAGACTGATTTCAGAATTCCATGAAAAATGGAAATTATTTTTTTAATTATATAGCTGAAAACTAAGACTAAACTTTTAAAACACAAAATGATAAAAAGAGAGAGGCAATATATATGTAAAAAAAAGGAATGTTAGGTTTGAAGTAATTAGGGAAAAAAAAAAAAAGATGGAATAAATTCAATCAAAACTATAAAATTAAGTGTATATATAAGTAAGTTTCTATGCAAGTAAATCCTGATTAACAAATAGTCTAGTCTAGGGCAGTTTTTATTTGTATTTGTAGTTTTTGTTTTTGTATGTATGATTAGATATTGTAAATGATGTTGTAGAAGATTATTCATGATTGTTTATGCTTATGCATATATATAATGTGATTGTTTATGATATTTGTATGATTGTAGTTATTTATTGTCAGACTCCTCCTCGCATCGTAATAAGCACGCTTTTGAAGAAAAGGTAACTTTATTAGAGCTGAAGGTGCATAACAGGATCACTGTTCAGAATGAGGGGTACAAGCAATGGCAAAGCATATAATAAACATTCAAATCACTACAGGCCAATTGCGGGGGTTCCCGCGCACGCCTTTGACCTGCGGGGTTTTCCCGCGCGCGCCTTTGGGCCTGAGAACTTACGGTCCCAAGCCTCTCATGTTATCTTCTTCTCACGGTGTTTAGTGAGAGCTTCTCTACACTAACAAGCTCTTGCATCCACCTGTGGCCTTGAGAGATATAATTGTTTCGGTGAGCTACATAGACATGCACATCTACGATTCTACAGTGAAAGAGGCAAGCGCACACACATACACAGAAATAAAACAAAACATTGGCAGCTTGCTGACATTTATGTGTTGATAAAAAATAATGATAAAAAGATTTTCTATTCCTTGGCTCCATCATCTATCAAAAGGGAGACTGCAACTAAGCAATCAGAAAGAGATTGAGACTGGGAAGGGCAGGCATGAAGGAGCTAAAAAAGATCCTTCAGTGTAAGGAAATGTCTCTGGCAACCATGATCAAGACAATTCATTTACTATGCAGGGGTGTGAAAGTTGGACAATGAAGACAGCTGACAGGAAGAAGGTTGATTCACTGAAATATGATGTTGGAGGAACGTTTTATAGATACTGTGGACCAGGGGTCATTTCGTAGAAAAAGAGGTGCAGGAGCTCATTAGCATAACTTATTTGCATATGCCACACACCCTGACATCACTGGAAGTGTGTCAGAAGGCAACACCCACCACTCAGGCTCCACTGGACTGTTTTGGATTGCTAGCTATTGGGGGGGGGGGAACGTGCAGCTCTTTCCTCACAGAGGAGGGAGAGCTTGTACCTGAATAAAACTTGGCCTTAAAGGTGCCACTGGACTGTTTTGGACCGGGGGCGGGGGTGGGGGGAGCTCTGCAACTTACCTGGCTGCTTCATGCTCTGACGGAGGGCTGCTGGGAGCAGGGGGTGGGGCTTGTTGCATTTGCCTGCCCACTGGGATCTTTACTGCTGGAGCTCCGCTCCTGTGCGCTCCTGCAGGAAATGACCCCTGCTGTGGACTGCCAAAAAGACAGTGGGTTCTAGATCAAATCAAGCCTAAACTCTCCCTAGAAGCTAAAATGACTAAACTGAGGCTATTGTACTTTAGTCATGTTATGAGAAGACAGGAGTCACTGTAAAAGACAAAAATGCTAAGAAAAGTGGAAGGCAGCAAGGCAAGAGGAAGACCCAACATGAGATGGATTGACTCAGTCAAGGAAGACACGGCCCCCACAGTTTGCAAGACCCGAGAAAGGCTGTTAAGGACAGCACCTTTTGGAGGTCATTTGTTCATAGGGTCGCCATAAGTTGCAAGTGACTTGACAGCACTTAACACACAAACATAATATTTTGTGATAATTTCACAAGTTTTCTGCTTTCAGCCGGTACAGACCTACATATAGGTCTCAAATCTAAGAATGGAGCCAAGAGTCATGTGGCTTATTGACTTTCAACACCATTAAATGTGAGACTATTTCCACACAATGGAATCATTTTTCTTGTTTTAAAGGAAGGTATGTTCTTGATTAGGAGGGAAAATGGAGTAAATTTTGTTTTTGTTTTTTAAAAAAAGCAATTTAGGCATGTCAGTTCTGTCCATTCAAGCCACTGTACAGAAACCATGCTTCTGTTGCAGGACAAAGACCTTTGAACAGACAGGAGATGTGTTTATGCTGCCTCCTATCAAAGAGCCTTTCATCTCCACAGAGCAAATTATTAACACATTCCATTGAAGATGTGGGTGTGGAGGCCTGCCTTGGAAATAATAAAAAAATGAAGCAGGCAAAAAAAAAAAGAACTTAAAAAAAATAAACACTTTTTAACGATAGTGAGTGGCTTCTAGCCAAAGCTCTTATGCCCAATGAAGCACTGCAGGCTAATTGTTTGTCTGGAAAAGTCCTGTGGGCTGAGGCTTTTGTGCCGAGGAATTTCCAATTTGAAAGCTGATGGTGTGGGAGGTGTAGGCCTTTCCCAGGTTCAGAGAGTTAAGGCATGCTTGCTTGTAGCCTGTTCCCTTCAACCTGCACCAGAATCCCCCCCCCTCCCTCTCCCTCCCTCTCCCTCTCCCTCTCTCTCTCTCTCTCTCTCTCTCTCTCTCTCTCTCTCTCTCTCTCTCTCGGATTAGAGCGCGTGTCTCTCTCTCTCTCTCTCTCTCTCTCGGATGAGAGACCATGGGCCCTTTGTTTCAGATAGTAAATCTTTGCCTTTCAAGATGGGGGGGGGGAAAGAGCAGTAAATATGAACAGCCGTTAATAGATTCCCCAACATTCCTTGCCTGCTTTGGTCTATGGATAGGCTATTTTTAAAAAAAGTTTAGAGAGCATTAAAAAAATCCAGTCCCCCTCTTCCAGTGCCTCCATGTTGTCCTGTTGCAATTAATATATATGTTTGCACAGCAATAGCTCAAACCACTTTGATGCTGAAGGCAGAAGGTTGTAGGGAATAGCTGTGTCAGTCTGTTGTAGTGAAGCAGAAGTCCAGGAGCACCTTAAAGATATGAGATTCCTGAGTTCAGCTCTCAGTTTCTTAGATATGACCCAAACTCCCACACAGTGGTGAAACAACTTGCTGCTGCATGGAGTGGGCTGCTTGTTGTGGTGACCCATATTGACTTGTCTAGTAGTGGGACTCTCTCTCAAGGTATGTTGGGATTCCATAAAATTGCACTCCAGGAGCTGGGCTGATCTTCATATATACTCAGGGGCTGCTTGTGCAACATTTCTCTGGAGAACTACTGTCCTCTACTAATGAGCATTGTTGTAGGGGGTGGGAGATCTGGCATCCTTATCAAAGGGTCCCCAAGACAAGGCAGAGGAGGCAACAGGGATGCTATTCTAGCACTGGGTAGGTGCACAGCTGCAGAGTGGCTGCCAGTGCATGGTACAAGCGAGTGGTGTTACTGCCAATGCCCATTCCAGGCAATGTTAGTAGTAGTAATGCAAGTGTGAAGCTGAGACAACAGTCCCAGTGCTTCAGCTGCTGCCTCTGTTAGGAATGCTGAAACTTTCTCTTTCAGTGGTTCTCAGTGGCATCGTCAATACATCTAATTCTCAAGATGGCCCCACAGCAGCAGAAGAAGCAGGGGGTGAGCAGGCTGGCAGGCAGAGTGGCAGGGAGGAGAGCCAGTGACCATGCAAACAAATGGGGCAGCAGCTGGGCATCGCTACCACCAGGATCTCCTCCTCCCCTGCGAGCTTTTTGTGGGTCCCCAACTTGTTATTTACTACTCCCCCAGCAACCTGTTTGTAGACAACAAAGTACACACTATTCGTATGTCCACAGTGAACACAATTCTACTCCTCTCTGATTTTGATGGAAGTATTGTGACGTCCTTGTTCTCATTTTATACTAAAAGAGGAAGCTGTAGAATGAATGAAAGTGCCAACTACTGAATGGGTAAATAACACTGTCTTCATATATAATTATGACCTGACAGCAGGAAGGGCACATCTCTGTACAATCCTGATCTTGTTTGACCAAATTCAGAGAATGTCCTTGGCAGAGGGAACTAGAATTTAGGAAGATCCCCCTTATGTTAAATACTGGGTTTAAGACTCATTGCAATGAACAGTTCTATTTTATTAAGTGATTTCAGGAACAAGACTAAAACCTCAGGGCAACAGCCCTGTTTAAATAGCATGCAAAACCACACCCAAACACACCCAACTCCCAACGATAGTCTATTTACATAACATTAGTTCCTCATTGGTCACCCCCAGAGTCCTGGTGGGCCATTGTTCTAGAGCTCCAAGCTCAGTCAGTCTCTGGTAGATAGTCCTGGAATGTTCCAGACCTAATGCATAACACCTTATATACTTTCTGAAAGCCCCCGGCCCAGGCTTATTTGAAAGTAGAATGGGAGTGTGACCAGGATGGAATTATTACTGTCACATGGGCTGGGAAGAGGGAAGAATTTACTGAGTGTATATAAAGGGAATTTGCCTAAACTTTTGCTCAATCTGTTAGTAAGCTCCCTAAGCTCAATGAGACATGCTCAGGGATTGCTCAGCTTCTTGGATGCCAAGGCTCATTGAGCTGTGACTTGTGGGCCAGCTCAGGGTTTGCACAGTTTCCTGGAGACTTAAATTTGGGGATTCTACATAAACACCTCTAGAGACCAGGACTTGAGTGAAAAATAGATTCAATTTACTGGGCTGAAAAACAGAAGTGCCTTTTTAATAACAGGAAAAACTAAGCAGAATGAACTGTTCAGACTTAGGTAGATATGCTAATGCAAATATTTAAGACCAGAAAAGCTACTCAGTTTTAGTTTGTTGCCTTTGACTGTGAGTATCACAATATCCTTACTTTGCAGATAGGTTTCCTATATTGGACTACCTTTTACCAATATGTGAAAATCATCAATAGGGGCAGAATGTATCAGATAAATTGAACGTACATGCTAGTTCTTGTTGGTCATCATTTACATCTCAGACCATCCTTATGTCTAAAAATGCCCATAGTCTGATGCAGTCAGTCTAATTAACATGCTGTTTCATTAGACTGGAGGTTCATTCCTTGCTCAATCCACATGTAGGTGGGTGACTTTCCATCTGGCATCTGTCCATTTCTCATCTCCCCTTGCATACCCGTTCCCAGAGACCTATAAATCTTTTTCACTTCAGCACTGCTGATTGGGAAACGGATTCAAAATTCTTGTTTTGTTGACACATTGAACTTGGGGCCTATTCTCATAAAACCGTAGCCCTCAATGGCAGATGTCTTGTTTGTTAGATCTGCAATTGTTGATGGTTGAGTTTCAGTTAATGAATCACGTCCCTGCCTTCTTGCATTTATACCTTTTACTGCTTCCCCTGTAAAGAAAAATTTACAAGCCTTTCCCATATCCCTGTTACAGTATTAAATTTGGTTGAGCCCGTAGGGCATTTCCCTTGTGAGGAGCCACAGTTAAGAGATCAGATTACTCTGGAGATCAATGATTTGCATGCATCCACATATCCAAGGGAGCTTCTCCAATTGTTGTGAAAGTTGTTCACTCCCAAGCCCTCGGGTGCTGCCACTATCAGCAATCTAGGCATTTGATTTAATCAGGCATGGTTTTTAAGGAAGCCTATGTACTCCGTTCAGTTGCTGCTCTCTTCAGATGAAAATACAGACATGGCAGATTCAGAGCGTAACTAGAGCTCTTATGATTTTAGCAGTTCTGCTTTGTGTACCAGGAGCGCACTTTATGCACGATCCTCTCAATACACATGTTCACTATTCTGTGTGAAAAACACATATTTTCCAGCTCTGGTGCATACAACTGTAAAACTAATATTTTTAAAAGATTATTTATTTAGTTACTTGCCAGATTTTTTAAGGCGAGTATTCACAAGTACCAAAGCTGGAAAATACATGTGATGCTTTATTCGAGCAAAATGGCAAATGGTTATATCGAGAGGATCACACACAGCATGATCTCCCAGTGCATGAGGTACAAGCACTGAAATGGTAGTAACTGAAAAGGGCACAGAGGATTCCCCAGGATGAAAATGTTAGACTGTGCCTTTCAGGGCTTATTAAGGCCATGAGTCACTGAACCTGAATGTAGACCTGGAAAGTGAATTCTCCATCTTGAAGGCTCTGAGGCCTGTAGTTTAACTTTGAAAAAACAAGAGCCTCCAGTGCAGCAAGCAGAAGGTATTGCTCTGTTAACCAGACAATGACAACAGGCCAGGCTCTTATGTTTATACAAGCCCCAACCAATTGAAAGGCTTCACACTGTCTACCAGTTACATGTAGTTGTTGTTGTATACCCTGATTTTATAGTAAGGTTGAAGAAGGTTCTGTGGTTAGTGTATACACAATCTATGGTAGTACCTCAGTATCCTAGTCCATGCTCTGGAGTTAGGGTGCCAGCCTCCAAGTGGTACCTGGGGATCAGGCCCGTAGCTAACGCGGGGCCCACGGGGCCTGGCCCCCTCCCATTTCTTCTGGGCCCCCTCCCTCCCGGGCTGTCCCCAAAGTGCCTCAACTCACCACCTGCGCGCCACTGTGCACTCTGACTGAGAAACACCCCCACTTAAATCTTTGGACTGCAAAGACCCGGGGTGGAAGACAGCCACACTTTTTTTAACTGGGGGGGGGATAATTTATGCAGGATGTCAAAAGCGGGAGGGGGGAGAGAAGCGGCCTTCTGCTGAGCCGGGGATGCCATGGTGTGAAATTGACCAGCACGCTGAAACTGACTCAAAACCCGCCCCCCATGGCCCCCTCCCAAAAAAGTCCCTAGCTACGGGACTGCTGGGGATCCCCCAGAATTACAGCTCATCTCCAGACAACAGAGATCAGTTCTCCTGGGGGAAAAAATTGATGTTTTGGAGGGTGGCTACTATGGTATTGTACCCTATGGAGGTCCCTGTCATCTCCATGCTCCATCCCCAAATATCCAGGAGTTCCCAAACCTGGATCTGGCAACCCTACCCCCCCATCCCCTGCTGGTTGCCAGGTGCTGGTATATAGAGTTAGCAGAGTGCCCAAGGTTTTAGTGCAGGAGACCTCATCTGGTCACGAAGTGTGTGTGTGCAAGCAAGACTCAAAAGTTACATGGAGCCTCTTTGTATTTGCAAACTAATAATAGGAGTTTTAACCCCCAAGGGGGTTAGGGCGGTATAATAAATCGAAGACATAAATAAATATAAATAAATATAAATTACATTCTAGATAGGAAAGAGGAGAAATAGATTCTCTAATCTGATCTAACTAACTAGATGGATGGAGATGCAGGAAAGCATCTTGCTCTCCTGTTGCCAAGATGGATTCAGGCAATGTGCGCAGGGGGGGGGGAAGAAGCCAGAAGGAAGGAAACTCTTCCCTTAGAGAAGCAATCTACACATCAAAGGGGATAGCATCCCAGACAGAAGGAAAGGATGTGTATTTTCTTTATCTCTCTGACTCTGTTGCAGTCTTCCTATGTAGTCTGAGGCAGGCTACAGTGTAAACAATCCTCCACTTCCAACACCAGGGAGGACTTGGCAACCCTACCTGGAGTTCTTCATGGGAAGCAGGTGGCAGCTTCTTGAACACTTGGAGGTGCCAGGTTATTATATTTACTTAAAACCTCTTCAATTCTAAGAGCTCCGGAATGGATTGCAATTTCAATAAAAGAATATTTTTAAATGATCATCAAGAAGACCACAGATGAATAGCTAGAACAATATAAAGAAATAAACAGCTATCAACTCTACCTTACTAAGCGTCAACTAACTCAAGGTAACCCCCTTGGAAAGAAATATTTTATCTAATTTTCTGAAGAACAGAAAAGATACAGCAAAACTTGTCTCATAATGGAGAAGAACTCTCTAAATGTAGTGCTGCCGCCAAGAAGACCCCGTCTTTCATCAACACACACAACACTTCTGACTATGGGTGATACGAACCTGGAGAGAGTATTAACATATGGCTGACTTTTACCTACTGTTGGGAGAGGAAGGCACGATCTCTTGAGATCCAGGCGACATGCTAATTATTATGTGGATGACAAAATGTACTGCATATGGCATATCTTAAGAAATAACTGGTGCAACCTCCAAAGATGCAATGCAGGCAAGGCAAAAATGGTTTGGCTAGCAGCCCTCGCTCTTCGTACAGAATAGGGGGTGGGTAGATCAAAGGAGAAAGAAATAGGGACTGTTTAAGCTTGCACTGCACTCTAGGTCTACAGAGGAATGTGAGCAAGGAGTGAGGTAGAACACCTTTGAAAAGAGAGTTGCACAGTCCTAGCAACCCCATTCATAAAAAGGTTGTTTTGGGGGTGCATGTTATAGGACAGCTTGTACATTCAGCAATGATGTGCTGAGACTTTCCCAGGAGCATACCACTAGAAGGTAGAGGGGTGTTTCAACATTTACATGCATTTGGTGTTGTTTGTTTGTGTGTTTTGATTGGGTTTTATAGTTTAAAATGTTATTTTTTAATTGTTCAACTATTTCATCAGAGCCCTCTGCTGTGTGGTTGCCTTCTCCCCTTTCAGCCATCGTGTCCTCCATATTGGAGCTCATTAGGCCTCAGAACTGGGGAAGATAGGAAGCCGGCTGAGCACTGTAGGCCCCTCCTTTCCTCCCCTGGAACAGCACTCTGCCTTCATGTATGGAGTTGTGCATCTTCTTTCCTCCCTGACCTGTCTGTGAAGCCTGCCTTTTATTTCCCTCTCCAGTCTTACCCCTACCTCCTCTGTCCTTGAGGAGTCAATCATCCAGCCCTCCCCATTAAACCAACAACTGGTCCTGGCCTGGCCTCACTTGTTTCCCTGGTCCGGGGGTCCTTCTTCAACCAACTGCTGGCTGGCTTCTGTAGCTTCTCTCGTCTGTCTTAGGCAAGCAGCCTGTTCCCTGGTACCCTTCCTTCCCTCTGAAGGCCACAGACCAGGTAAGTATCTCAGCTCTGGGGCCCTGTTGTTTGTGTGTGTGTGTGTGTGGGGCTAAGTCTGGGTTCAGGCTCATGTCTGGACAGTTTTAATGTTTGCTGCCTTGGGGACTCTGATTGGGTGGAAAGGCAACATAAAAATGAGCGCCAGTTTGGTGTAGTGGTTAAGTGTGTGGACTCTAATCTGGGAGAACCAGTTTTGATTCCCCACTCCTCCACATGCAGCTGCTGGTGTGATCTTGGGTCAGTTACAAGTTATTTCAGAGCTGTTCTCTCATGAGCAGTTCTCAAAAGAGCTCTCTCAGCCCCACCTACCTTGTGGGGAGGGGGGAAGAGAAAGGAGATTGTAAGCCGCTTTGAGACTCCTTCGGGTAGTGAAGGGTGGGGTATAAATCTAATTTCTTCTTCTTCTTCCATCTGGGAACAAACTGAGCCAAGTGGCCTCTAGGGGGACTGATTAACAGAAGGGACTGGAGGGATGAGGGCAGGCATGCCAGCTTTGTATGGGCACATGTCATCACTTTGTTGCCAAACCAGAAGTGATGCCATCACATCAGAGCAATGCTGTAGGGTTCACTCCAAACTCTATGGTTAAACCATAGAGTTTGGGGCAAATCTGCCATGTTGCCCCTGACATGATGACATAACTTCTGATTTGGTGCCAGAAATGATGTTTTGTACTGGTGTAACTCCCTATTTCCCCCCATTTTTCCCTGGCTGGCCTGTGAAGTGCCACCTGGGGACGTGGAATTTCCCAGGAGATCGTTCCCCTCCTGGCAGTGCCAAAGCGCCACTCATTTTGGACCTGGCCGGGAATAATGATAGGCCTAGGTTCACCCACATCTTGCTCATGCATTACTGCTTGCCAGTCTGAGCCACCTGACAAGTAAAGAATAAGGTCACGGTGAATAATTGACCAAAGAAGAAAGGCAAAAATTGAAATTTGTTAGCTCTGAAAGAGCAGAAGAAAGAGAGCTCTTATTCACAGCAAGATTATATGTCATGAGGTAATGGTGACAGAAAAGCATACCTGTCAACTCCATGGTAGGATGATTAAGTTAATTAAGTTCATATCTACAGTTTAAATAATTAGCGCTGTCAGTTGTTTAAACGATGAGATCTCAAAAGGCAATATTTATGCAATGGGACAGAGTTGGAAACTGATACACAACAATGCAATCTGTAACAAAAAGAATTTTAATTTCTACAAATAATGGCAAGAAGCGGAAAGACATTATTTTTCAGGATTTTCTTTCAGTAACAAAAATTGAAATAGAAAGCGGCTTTAGGACACAAGAGCTGCCAATACACATAGGGACTCCAAGTTATCTTATAAAAAAATATTTTCCCCAGAATTAAGCTCTGCATCCCTTCTGCAGTTGGTGATATTTTAAGTAAGTCACTAATTTACATTATTCTGGGTTGCTTATTTAGATGGTCATCAGTTGCTGGCTATCTTGGACAAACTGTCTTTGACTGATCAGATGAATAGATCATGGGAGACTTCAGACTTATGCAAGCTCAGAACAGTCACATGTAGGATTGGTATAATTCACCTTGAAAGAAATTATGTCACTTTTTGCAGCTCCGAACACTGAGGCCCATTCTGCATCTAGCATTCACTCTGTTGTTTTACCAAACCCACCCTGGAACAGAAAAAGATGCTGCTCAAAACCACATTTAAATATCCTGGGCCAACGCCGTACTGACTGCAAACTCACCCCTGAATGGTCATAAAATGACCATAAATCTATGCAGATGGTACCATAAAACCGAGAGACCAAACAAAGTGAAAGCGGCATGCAGTCTGGACACTGCCATAAAATCCAACAATCTATCAAAGTGAAAATGGCATGCAATGTAGAGGGGAATTTCTGTCCCAACATGGGTTTGGTAAAACAGCGGAGCAAATGCTAGATGTATATTGGGCCTGAGGCTGCGGTCACACACACTAAATAATCCACTTTCAATCCATCTTCAATGCACTTTCCAACTGGATTTTGCCAGTTCACACAGTAAAAATCCAGTTGGAAAATGCGCTGAAAGTTGATTGAAATTGGGTTATTTAGTGTGTGTGACCATAGACTGTGAGTGGGGGGGACAGGCTTAAGACTTCCTTCCTGCATCACTTTTGCCAAAGGAAATGGCCATGGGAAGTTTGTTTGCTCTTCCTTGGGTGCCTGAAGTCTATTCAGGGCATATGGAGCTTGAGGAAGGGGAAAACAGGACCTCCCATGCCTCTTTCCATTAGCAAAAATGGCACAGGAGGGAAGCCTGAAGACCTGCCCCCTCCCAGTGTTTGGAGCCATGCAGAACAATGCAGTGCTTTTGAGGTGAGTTAGACCAATCCTACAGTGACTACAAAACAGGTTGGACCCCCATGTACTGACTCATGTCACATGTACTTGTCCCACAATGCAGTGGTAACTCATATAAGGAGGAACAGTGCCTTCACACAAGCTGACACACTTGTTTCTCATGCCACTATTTCATTTCTTATGTAGGCCAATGATACTTGTGCAGGAAGGAAACAAAATGATACAGTTTCACTATGACACTGGTTTGGGATCCAGTCACAGTGAAGCCACTCTCATGCTATTCAAGTAATGTATGAATTCGTCCAAGGCATTATGATAGCTGTGCTTATCCATCCATTATAGACTGAAAGGACAAGAATTTAGGAGAAACACGCAAATTAAGTTCTGAGCAAGTTAAGGTATTAAGGTACAAAACAATTGAATAGAAGCTTGAGGATCTGAACAAGATTTTGGGAGATAGAAGAAATGAATTGCAAAATACAAAATGGCTGTCATGGATGCTGAGGCCTTTCACAAAATATTTGGAGCCTCCTAGCCAAGCTGTGTCCTATGATGGAAGCAAATGTTTCCTAATGGATTTCTCCCTCTGGTGTTACCTCTTGGGATCGTCTGAAGCAGCTGCTGTTTGAAAGAAGAAAAGGAAAGCCAGGACTTGGTCTCTGTTTGGGGAAGAAGGAAGTGGATGCCAGAAAATACATTTGTGGGCACCTTGATGACCACAGGGACCACTTTGGGGAACACTGAAGTGGAGGCTAGCCCTTTTAAAGATGGGAAGCTATTTGAAGAGTAAACTGTTAAGAATGGAGAGGCAGCAGGGTGGAAGATGGTGTTTAATTCTCTCCTCAACCCCATTTATTTCCTCCAGCTCTCTTTTCCGATGGCTCCCTCCTGCATGTTACCAGTGCTATTTAGAATTAAGGAACAGAAAACATTGCCTAGAATGCCAGTTAAGCATTCTTTCCCCATCTGTGGAAGTTAAATATATTTTCCCCACTCCCAGTTACCAATTACTGAACCGTTATTTCTTGGTAAAATATATCTGTAGAAAAATTTCACACATTTGTGTGTTATGTGTAGTTTGGCCTAAGCCCTCCAGTGGCATGAGTGATTTAGGTCTGGATATTATTTTATGAATCTGCTTGTAGTCTCTTTTGCAAAGGGATATTTGAATATAAAAATTCTACAGCCAAGGCTGTCAGAACAGAATTTTTGTGGGGAGACTCTGACTAGAACTAAACGGCATGTTTATTTGTTACTGATATATATGTATTTGTGGCTGATTTAACTGCCTATGTATTTCCTCTCCGTGCCATCAGAGGGATTTTTCAGGCTTTGTTTTGAATCAGCCATTGCTAATGCTAACGTTCTAAAGATCTATTGCTACAATTTATTACTTTCTCTAAACTTCCTGCTTTCATTTTTTTAAAGAAAATCTTTAACCCTTTAATTGCACATATATAAGGATGTGTCTTTCCCCTTTTATCTCCACAATGAAAAGACCTATTTTTTTTTAAAAGCTGGAAATTCAGAGAAGTTAATAGATCATGGCAACAGATTATTAGAATGTTAATGCATATTAGCACAATAGTAATTTCTAGTTCAGGAGAGAAAAAGCTTAAGAGTTTTTCAGTAGAGAAAGATACAGAATCATTTAAAACAATTTATTTAAGCAATTATTCGCTGAAAACAGCAGCAGAAAAGTGTAGAAAGCAGAATTGAATTGAATTGTGGGGGAGGTGTGTGTCTAAAAAAGTTGATTGTGCTGTACTGCACTGTCAGGAAAGAATTTGGTGAAAAAACTTGCCAAACAGCCACAAATAGGTCAATGAAGCAACAGTCCATCAAAAAGCCAACTCCTATTTGCATCTGGAAAACAGCTGATATTGAACGGACAGGTGTTTGATCATCCCTAGCCATGACCACTATAGGGCTGTTTCAGGTAATCAGGTCTCATGCACACATGGCTTGGTCACACTTTTCCACCACCATCTTGTCTGCACAGAGCTGTCAGACAATGTTGTTCCTGGTCATAAGATGATCTTTTCATCTCTGTCCTGAAGGAGAAAATACTACAGCCCCTTGCAGCTCTTTGACCAGTTTGCATGGCCCACTGCAGATAAAATCACATCTTCTGGTTTAGACTCCAAATTAAACACAAACACAGTATGTTTGATGTTCCTGATGTTTCCATTTGCCATGTTCATATGGGTACCTTCCAACTGTTGCAACCTGAGGATGCAGGCAGCATGTTTTAATATGTAAAGCTTACTACCATTCCCCCTAAATCCATACCCGTTGTGGGTTGTAAACTCAGTCAGAGGAGGTCTAGTCCAATGCATGTTGCCAGTTTTAAACGGCTCTTTGATGGAAGGTTCATTACCTTTAGCATTAAGAGGTCAAGACTATTTAAAAACTTACTCTTGGATGGTTTAGATTTAAATAAATACCATCTGTTTTCAAATCCACAATTTGTAGGGAGTGTGCTAAGAAGAATGGTGACTAAATAGTGTTCTTGGATTAAACTGTTGAGCTGGATCTCTTTTGACCTGGCTGTGGCACAGGAACCACTTTGGCCACCATTGGTAGATGATCTACTGAGCTCTCAGCGGCATTAGATACCTTTGATGCATGATACATCCTGGATTGCCTTGTAAGAATGGGCCTGGTTGGCATGCTCCTCTGGGGGCTTTCATTTTCTCTAGAGGGTGGGTTCTTCCAGAAAGTGCAGCCAGGAGGTAGGGGCGATCTTAGCTACAGGGCATCAGGGGCAGCTGCCCTGGGCCCCAGGTTGGGAACACCTGACGGCCCATCCCTCCCTCCCAGATGGAGGGGAAAAGAAGAAGGCTGCTTGCACTCACCCCTTCCAGCTCTTGGGTAGCCGGCTTGGTGCCAGCAACCACTGCACACACTTACACCTTCTAGGGCATAGGCAGTGGCTAGCTTGGTAGCCGTGCCCAGCCAGCAACCTTGCATGGGGCAAGGGCTTTCCCTTGCTTTTTTTTTGGTATTCTGGGGCCCCATCCAAGATTTTTGCCCAGGATCCAGGAATCACTAACTCTGCTCATGCCAGGAGGCATCTGTTCAGGCTTCATCTTGTCCTTTGTGATGTGACAAGGAGACTTGGTGAAGTTGTGAAAGTTTAGCATTCTTCTCTTTCAATAAAGATTTAGATTTTTATTTTGGGATCCATTTCTATAAGGATCATGAAAGAGCCTCTCATCACTGGCCAGTGTGTATACCCAGAGAGCAGAGCTCTGAAATCACAACACAGTCTTTTTTACAGGCATACATCTGTTGGGGGGGGGGGGGTTAAACAGATTTTTACTGTAAGCCTTCCCCTATACGCCATCCAAAAATTACTTTAGACAGCACTGATTACAAGAGTGGTGGTGATCAGGGGGTGGGGAGGAGGGAAACAGATCTGAGCAATGATATAAAACAGAGAAGAAGACACAACTGGTGGGAACATCCTGGCCGATGCACTAATAAAATTTCCTTTTCTTCTCCCTTGACAAAGGCTACATTTTATTGAGTGGTCCTCTTTAGACAGCTGTGTTCATACTGTTACAAGTTGCCGAGAAACTAATCGAAGAAATGTCTAGAAATAGGTTGGCTTCTCTAATTTAGAAATGCAGAGATTACAACAAAGATGAAGATTCACAGCTTTAAAGATAGAAGATCCTTTGGTTTAACAAGCTCAAAAGGGGTGAGAAATTAAAGCCTGATAACCATATTCTAATAGAATATACATTTTAAGGAGGATATGCCCATCTTTCTGATACAACAATATTTACACTGAGATATAGCTTATTCTGGGAAAAGTGCCTGATTTGGAATTTTGTAAAATGGATGAGCCTGATAGATTTTATAGGTGGGTTTGCAATTACTGAAGAGGTGATGGCAACAATTATTCACTATTCTTAACATAAAATAAAAAAAACCTTGTGGCTAGTTTTTGGACTCTCTGTAGGATTCAGAATTTGTGTTTTGTTTGATTGTTTTAAAGTTTTATTCTGCAAGAATTTGGATCTGGAAGAAACCCCCCTTTCCCATGTGCTACCAACTGAAGAATGGAACTTGATATCAGCTGCACAATACAAAATTGCAAAGCTTTTACATTTGTGGTTGCAGAACTGGGTTTTCCGATTGCAGAAGACAATTCCTTCCCCTTCCCCACTTTCACATGACATCATCATTCATTGTGAGTAGTACACATGGTCCTAACCAGCTAAGAACTGTATTTGCTTGACTAATTTTTTTTTAAACAATCAGTAGACTTTGAAAACTTGGAGATAAGCAACGGGTAGTCATCATGTGACCTAACAGGCGAAACAATTCCCTTTTAAGGTTTCCGTTCTAGCTGAGAGTCCTTTTGCCTTGCATTTTAGCCTTAAGGCTTAATCAGGCCAAATTGTATTAAGAAGTTGTGTGTTTGTGCGTGTGTGTGAAGGGCTGTCAAGTAACTTCTGACATGGCAACTATATGAATGAATGACCTTCAGAACATTCTATCACTAACAGCCTTGCTCAGGTCTTGCAAACTGAGGGCCCTCCTGGCTTCCTTCAATGAGTCAACCCATCTTCTGTTGGGTCTTCCTCTTTTCTTGCTGCCTTCAACTTTTCCTAGCATTATTGGTAAAGGTCCCCTTGCTCGAAAGCCAGTCGAATCCGACTCTAGGGTTGCAGTGCTCATCTCAGTTTCAAAGCCGAAGAGCCAGCGCTGTCCGAAGATGTTTCCGTGGTCATGTGGCCGGCATGACTAAACACCAAGACGCACGGAACATTGTTTCCTTCCCACCAAAGTGGTACCTATTTATCTACTTGCAATTTCTTGCTTTCAAACTGCTAGGTTGGCAGGAGCTGGAACTAGAGATGGGAGCTCACTCCATCATGCGGCACCCGGGTCTCGAACTGCTGAACTACCGACCTTCCACAGCCTGCAGTTCAGCGTCCTAACCACTTGAGCCACCCTCCTCAGACTTCACCCCAAAAATCTCCAGTTATTTCCCAACCCAGAGCTGGTAACCCTATTATATATACGGACAAAAAACTGCTTATCTTTACAGTCAGTATACCAGCCTGTGATCCAAATGGGGATTTACTGCAATACAACAGTTGCAGATTCCCATGGGAATTCAGAAACAGTGGCCTGATTCAGATTGGTACTACAGAGCAGGGGGAGGAGAGGCTCCTGCCTGCCTCCCCTACCAATTCTCCAATCTGAAACGGCCTAGGGGAGGAAGCATTATTTACACCAACTGGGGGCTGCACATGCACTGAATACTTGCATATGCAATGCCCATAGGGCAAATAACTCCCCTAAGTCCATTTCAGGTTGGGAAGACTGCACAGAGGAGGTAGGAGCACTTCCTCTCTCTGTGCTGCAGTCACGATTTCAGTCAGGGTCCTGCAGCACTTCTGAATTGAGTTCCCAATGAGGAAGTCAAAGCTGGTGTTCTACTGCAAATTGCAGTGGCAATCATGGAGCAGATGTTATGTGTAGTTTGGCTTTAAGTCCATCCTTTCCTTCAGCCACACTTCGTCCATTTTGCTAGGTACACTGCAATGCAGTTGGCAGTTCTAGATGGTGCAAAACCCCATCAAATCTCATGTACAATTACCTAAAAACATGCTCCTCTTCAGGTCTTTGGCATGCACCATATTCATGCTGGCTTTGGGAACAGACTGCTGGGGCAGCAAGAAATGGAGGAATCTGTATAATAGCGAAAAGAATGACCTGTAGTGTAAGAAGTTCCTGATTCAGATATCAGAGTTGATCCAATCTTCCTCCAAGGAGCATTCCTTCAGCTTACATGGCTCTTCCTCCAATGGAAGAAATTGGCGGAAAAGCCTCTTAAATTGGAGGGAGCCTCCTTAGGCTGGAATAAGGCCTCCAGCCTCACTCATAAGAACATAAGAGAAGCCAATGTTGGATCAGGCCCATCCAGTCCAACACTCTGTCATACAGTGGCCAAAAACACCAGGTGCCATCAGGAGGTCCAGCAGTGGGACCAGGATACTAGAAGCCCTCCCACTGTTGCCCCCCCCCCCAGCACCAAGAATACAGAGCATCACTTGCCCCAGCTTGAGATTTCCTATCTATACCTTGTGGATAATAGCCACTGATGGACCTCTGCTCCATATGTTTATCTAATTCCCTCTTGAAGCTGTCCATGCTCAGTGTATTGGTGAGATAGTGATAAGTTCTGTCCATTTGCCATGAACTCACTAGGTGATCTCAGGTCAAGGTACTGTGTCTCTTAGTCCCAGAGACAATAAAACTGACATACATTACTAAAATATTGTAAGGAGTATGAGATTAACACAATGTAGCTTATACTGAGTCAGACTGTTGGACTGTAGTCAGTACTGTTTACACTGACAGACAGTGGCTTTCCAGGGTCTCAGGAAGAGATCTTTCACATCAGTAACTACTGATCGCGTTAACTGGAGTTGCCAGGGATTGAAGCTGGGACCTTTTATAACAAAGCTGATGGTCACAGTCCCACATAAAGTATGTGAGGTGCTTTTTATACTAAAAGCACTATATAAATGCTAACTATTATTATCAATAATGGTTTCAACAGATGATCTATAACCAGGGGTCATTTCGGGGGGGGACGCGAGGGGACGCCATCCCCCCGGGTGAGGTGCGGGGGGTGGGGCACAGGAAGCCCCGCCTCCTGTTTCCGGCCACCCTCTGCTTCCCCCTCATTCAATCACAGGAGGAGCTGGAGGGGGTGTGGCATATGCTAATGAGTTATGCTAATGAGTCCCCCTAGCTCTTTTTCTAGGAAATGACCCCTGTCTATAACTCTTGTGTAACAACATTTCACAAAGCACTTGCAATAGCAACAGATTCAGTATCTTGCAGTAAGAATTATCTTTTCCCTGGGACAAAAATATTGTGGTTTTGGTTCAGCAAAAGATGATACAATGGAAGAACAACCCTGCTAGAATAATAAATTACATAATAATGGTGTATTCATTGAGAAGAAAGATGTTGAACATCCTGAACTTCCAAAATGAAATCCATAGTAAATTACATGTTAAAAATACATAATCAATTTATTTTTATGTATATATAATCAGAGGTCATTTCGGGGGGATGGCGGGAGATCACAATTCCCCCAGGTGAGGTACGGGGGGTGGGGCACATGATGAAGCCCCACCCCCTGCTTCCGTCCGCCCCGCTTCCGGCCCTCATTCAGCCAGGAGGAGGCAGGAGAAGAGGGAGGGTAAGTTGCTTCCTCCCTGCCTCTCCCCACCCCTGCCTGCCTGGGGCCAGGGAGGGCCTTCGCGGGGCTTCCTTGCACTCCCGCCGGCCTTGCAGGTCCACCGCCGGGCCCCTCATGGGGCTCGGCAGTGGAGCTGCAAGGCCGGCAGCGGCGGCCGGGACCGTTGGGGGCGGTGTGTGTGGCCTTATGACACACTTCCGGTGATGTCAGGGGGTGTGGCCTTATGACACACTTCCGGTGATGTAAGGGGGTGTGGCATATGCTAATAAGTTATGCTAATGAGTTCCCCTAGCTCTTTTTCTACGAAACGACCCCTGTATATAATCAACATATTTTCATGAACACACATACATAACTATGTACAACTATGTACAAACCAAGCTTTTGTTAAGAAGGTCATCCCTCGTAACTGCTCTACACTACAGAATGTTGTGTACTATATAGAAGTAGCATATCCATAGTGTATTAATTTTATTATGTGGCTTCTCTCTCTTTTTGTATGTGACAATGTAAAAACAAAACACTAATTTTTAAAAGTAATATCTGTCTAACTCAAGTCCCCCAGGTGCAAGAAATTAGAGTGAAGGCAAAGAAAAGACAGGAAATTTCCCTTGAGCTCCAAAGAAGTGCCATGTGTGCCAAAGCGAAAATTATCCTCCTTCCATTCTGCCATTTGGCACTGAGGGCATGTTGTCACTGTGCCCACTGCCCGATAAGCATGTGCTAGTAACCAATGCTACCGGCTCTCCCCTTCCCACTGATTAACAGAAACCTTTTGAAACACCAACGGTGAAACACAGCTTGGACCCACCCCACTATCAAATTTCAGAATTGCACAACTGATGCCTGCAGAGAAGAAACAATTGTCAATGGCTTCTCTGCAGGCTTTCGGAAACCGGCACTGTTCCTGAACTGGGCAAAGCAGATTCTCTTTCCGATTTCATTCAGCCCAGGAGGCGGTTCTACAATCGTACTCAGTTCTTTCTCCTGGCTGGATCAGCATCTGAATTCAGGAGGCTGTGGGTGGAGTATTGAAAGGGAGTGCGCGGAAGTGCCAAGATCTCCAAGGAAGTGCTGTAATTCATATAGTCCAACTTTACCCTGGAGCTTTACTAACATATTTGATGTGTAGCTGTGGGACAGCTTCCCTTTGTATTTGCTGTGCTCTTTAATCAACATGCAATTAAAGAGAAGTAGTGTTTGGGTTGGAAAATCAATTGCTTGGACTGGAAGGCTTGCTTCTCCTTTCTATTCCTCCCTGCTAATAAAGCAGTTTCTTTCTGTTTAGTGTTACACCCTCCCTTCCAAATATTCCTTTATAACAAATGACTTGATTTAGATACAAGCTGATGTGTGAAATACCAGTACTAATGATGATTACTTGTGCAGTCCTGTTTTGGATTGCCCGTTAGTTGAACAGAAGTTGTTGCTGAAATCCTAGTTCTTTCCTTGCCTACAGGGACAGATCAGAATCATATATGTTGATCCCTTCACAACAACTCAAACTAAGTTTTGTTTCTTTAAAAACATTAATATGCCTGTCTTCTGCACCCATGCAGTGGGACTCAAGGGGAGGGGGAGGTTACAGTGAGTGGTAAAACTAAAACCAAAGCTGGCTAAGACAAAACAATGGTTGAGTCATCACAATGGTTATAAGCTTCATTCCAAACTTTATAGACTGTTGCCTACATCTTTCAGGAAAGCTCTCTTACACAGCAGCCCTTTGTTAAGGGTAATAAGATGTGGGCTGTCCCCATGCCATGCCCCAGGGATGCCAGCCTCCAGGTGGGACCTGGGGATCCCCCAGAATTACAGCTGAACTTCAGACCACGGAAAACAGTTCCCTTGAAGAAAATGGATGCTTTGAAGGGTGGACTCTATGGCACTGGACCCCACTGAGTTCCGTGTCCTCCCCAGGTTCCACCCCCAAATCTCCAGGAGTTTCACAACCTGGATCTGGAACCCTACCCCCCCCATCTCCTGCCAGTGGCCAGGGGACCTGGCAACCCTACCATGTCGTCAGGGAGGCTGCTCCAAAGCAGGGTGGGGGTTATCATTGATTCAAGTGTTCTGGAAAATGTTATGCATGCATGTGTGTATAGCTTTAAGTGAGCCCTCAACAACTCATTTGTTTCCCTCTCAAGGCCTATAGAGGAGAGGCCTCAGGTGGACCTTGTATTTGTTGTTGAAATTGCAGTCTCTCAGCGTATATTAGTGTTCTCTCCGACTCTTCCAGTTGGAAGCAATGCATAGATCTGTTGCTGAAGCTACCAGGATCTCCAGTTTGTTAACTACACAGCAGGACTGAAGGATAGGGTTGCCATGTGCCCGCTGGCACTCCAGTGTCTGGTGGAAGAAAGAAAAAATGAAATTGCTGTTGGCAATGGCTTCACATCGCTTCCAGGAAAAAAAATGCAAGTGATGTCATGCCTCTCTGGGAATCACCAAAAACTCTATGGTTTGACCATAACGTTTCTGGAGAGTCCTAGAGGTGTGACATCATTTCTGGATTTCCCCAGAAGTTGCATCATGCTGTTGCTGATGGCTGCACCCCCATATCCCCCCTTCCTGGTCTCTTGCTGGTTGTCAGGCAGGGCCTGGCAGTCCTACAGAAGGATGAATTGGAAGCAGAATAGATTTACTCACTCCTAACCACCATGCCTGAGAGGATTCTACACAAGTGATGCATATAAAGAGATGCCTGGAACTGTCTCCGAGAACACCTTTATTCCTTTATAAGATGCCACCACTTTCCCTTCTTTTAAATTTCTCCTCAAACACCACCTTTTTTCTGAAATGAACTCTTCAGAGAACCAGTTTGGTGTAGTGGTTAAGAGCAGTGGACTCTAATCTGAAGAACCGTGTTTGATTCCCCACTACTCTGTGTTATGTACATGGACCGCCACCAGGGGTCCGCGGCACATGCAGGAGCTTGGCTCCTGGAACAAAGGAAACTTTGGATCCTGGTTTCCCCCAGCCCCAACCAAGAGCCACTTGGCGGGACATTCAAACCCTCCAATGGGAGTAGGGGGTGCTGTGTGGATATGTATATAGTTGGCCCTGTCGGGCCGTTAGAGTTAGTCTTCTGTTAAGTACAATAAACATGTGCAACTGCATGTCATTGTTCGAGTCCTCCATGCGGCGAACCCAGTACTTTTCACTCTGCATGCAGCCAGCTGGGTGAACCTGCGTCAGTCACAGTTCTCTCAGAGCTGTTCTCTCAAGAGCAGTTGTTTCAGAGCTCTCTCAGTCCCAGCTCTCTCAGCCCCACCTACCTCACAGGGTCTTTTGTGGGGAGAGGAAGGGAAGGTGATTGTAAGTGGCTTCAGGTAGTGAAGTGTAGTGTATAAAACCAACTCTTCTCCTTCTTCCTTTTCCCTCTTCTCTAGGACCACCTCTTATTTCCCCTCCCAACTGAAAGTATGACTGTGTAACTGAAATGAATCCCCCTACCTCCACCTCCACCTCCACTGTTTCCCATTGTTGTCAACTTTTTATTTAGCCTGATGGCTCCTCAGGGCAGGATTCTACCCTCCTGTGTTCTGTAATGGGCCATTGGTGTTAATGGCAATGCATGAATCAATATATATATTTGCCCACTGATGGCCTGACCCTTGATAATTTGAGAAGTGGGAGGAAAAAATGAGGGGAAGGAAGGCATTTCTGGAATTTTGAGAAAATGTAATGCCCACCACAACAAAATGGCTGGCATGGGAGGTGGGACCAGTCATAAAATGGCTGCCACGGAGCAACCAGAAAATGTTTGGAAGTCCAAATCCAACTATCCTCCTAAATTGTGGGTAGCTGTTTTTGAATTGGCACTCCCTGCTTACCCAAAGATGATGCCTCCAGGGGTTTTCTGAAACATCTCCTGTTCCAGTGAGATGGCAGAAAGCCCAAATTTGCTGCTTGCGCTGAGGAATAAGCAAATGAACACTAGTAAATAAAATGAGCAGGCACCATGGCACCTGAGGGTGCCACATTACGGATCAGTGTTGTACACATTCGCAAGGAACATGGAAATCTGAATTTGTAGGGCTTTGATTAGGTAGATGCTTAAACTATAATGTTACTGCCTTGGGGTTCAGCTGTGCTAGAAGAAAGGCGGGTTTATAAATATTTCAAATAAAAATAAATAATTATTTGCCCCAGCTTGCAGCTTCAGCTGCAGAGTTTTATTCAGATCAGTTGGACAGGGAGAACTTGAATATGGATGGTTGCTAGGGTTACTCACTTCCAGGTGGGAATTGGAGTTCTCCCGGGATTACAGCTGATCTCCATAGAGATCAGCCCCACTGGTGGAAACGGCAGCTTCAGAGGGCAGACTCTGGTCTAGTCTAGTCTATGGCATCCCATCCTGTCTGAGCTCCCTTCCCCTCCCCAAATTCTACCCTCAACAGGTACTGACCCCAAATCTCCAGGAATTTCCCAAACTGGCGTTGCAACCCTAATGATTGACCTTCCTTTCCTTCCTGTTCACCACCTCTTTTTTCTCTCTCTCTGCATGTGTGTGCATATGGAGGTGATCAAGAGGAGTGTGTCACTCACATGTCGCACTGACATTTCCCTGTGCTTCACGGGCACATAATGAGGACTGCCGTCTCCCATCCGTCTGACTCACAGAAGAAATTGCCCAGAATACTTTTGTTTATTATGGGCAGCAGTGAGAAATGTTGCCAATTTGTGTCGTGTTGGCTGATAAGAACAAAGAAATAATAGTAAACTAGAAGGCATTTAACAGCTGGAACAGAGCAAAAGCCTGCCACAGAAAAGCATTTAACTGTACACTATGGATAGTGCTTTAAAAATGTCAAGGTTACATTCCATCCGAAAGGAAGTAATGGAAATGCTCGTGTTAACTTATTAAAAAAAGACAAAAAAGGGGAAAAAGGGAAACCCACAGGAAAGTGTTCTGCAGTGGTTTTCCAGAAACTTTGCAAAACATCCCGATGTTTTGCTCATCCAAGAGCACTCTTGTGCCAGAAGTGGATGATTTGAAGGATTTCATTATTAGGTACTTTGAAAGCCTGACAGCCAAAGATATTGGCCCTGTGAAATCATATTCATTTCCAAAAACCGCAGCATACAAGCCTTCTGTAAATTAACTTCTATTCCCAAGAGATCCTTTTGGGAGCAACACAAAGTGAACACAATCAAAGCCAGATTTTCACTGGAGTTATTACGGCTCTTTTAGAAGAACATTGGCACGGTCCATTCTTTCTGCTCCTGATTTATCCATTCACAGGTGGTTCCTTGGAAATGTGAAATATGCTGAAATATCCCATCATTTTCTTGCTTCATTTGATTTCCTTGATCTATAAATCTGGAGATAACTTGCTGCAGTTTATTAACAGCAATGTTTAAATTCAGATTTTGAGATTTAGTTTTGAGATTTCAGCATGTTTTTTTCCATTGTAGAGCTGAATGGTCGTCCTTCAAGCTAGTGTACTGTATAGAAAACATTTGATTGATAAATAAAAATACTCAAGTATACCCAATCCAGAACAGTGTCCCCACATCTGTGCAGCTTTTGACTATATATAAGAGAAGTAGATGAAAGGGCAATGGAGATAGAGGACCATTTTCAATACACAACAATTTTCAAAGTCTGTTTGTAAGAGTACACAGCTGAGACTTACCTGAAATGGCCGGATTGCAGCACGGGTTTAGGAGGGGTCTGGAGGAGACTTTCCCACCCTTAGCCTAATGGCTGGAAAAGGCAGAAGCCTCAGGGCCAGGCCAGGAATGCACAGGAACAGAGTTCCGGCTGGCTCCCAAGTTGGCCACGCCCAGCAGAAACTCATTAGCATAATAGGCCACACCCAACAGCAGAAACTCATTAGGATTGGCTACATTAGGGATGTATGGCCTAACATGCAAAGGAGTTCCTGCTACAAAAAGGCCCTGGGTTTTGACAACAAACAAGGTAAACAGAATAACAAGCAAAAGGTGGGTGTGGCTGGATAACCACACTTCTGGTAACATGGGGGTGCGTACTAATGTGCTAATGAGCTGTGCTGTCATGGGCGTGGCCCAATATGCTAATGAGTTCCTGGTGTTGGGTGTGGCCTATTATGCTAATGAGTTCCTGCTGGGCTTTTTCTACAAAAAGAGCCCTGCACAGGCCACTGCATTGGCTGGCCCCACGTCATCTATGGGCTGGCCCAGTGAGGTGTGGGAAGTTTTGGCGGGCTCTACACAGGGATGACATACAGCCCAGCTCTATTTAAATCATGCTGCCTAGTGGCTTTGGCTGCACCATTTTTCTTGGATCCCCACAGTCCCTCCCCTGTCAAATGGTACCACACAGTGGCAGCCACCCTTGTGATACCACTAATATTTGTCACTCCTGGTTTTCCCCCAGCAGGTGGGCTGTGGGACATTTTATCACGTGGCAGGCGGGTAGCTCAATTTTCTAGGATCCAACCCCATGCTTCGCCAAGGCTCCTTGGCCTGTAATCAATAAATATGGTGGCCAGTTTTTATTTTTAAATGTTGCTGTTCTGTGTTTCTCCACAAGACCTCTCTTTCCTAAGCCCTAGGCCTGCAATCAAAATTACAGCTGCATTCACTATTGTAAACAAAAAAACCTGTACAAAAACTATATTTTGTTCCATTATTCATGGAGTCCTTGGGTGACTTGCAGTGGAATTAATGAATTTATGCTAATTCTAAGCACTGAATTTAGAAACTCATAGAGAAGAGGAACCACAATGGAACAAACTGTGGGTAGAAGCCGTCTACAGCTTGTGGTGTGCAATGTGGGTGAATTTTTGCATAGACTATGACTGTGGAAAACAATGTTTTAATGAGGCTTGTTTTTCAGAATGTTGTGAACAAAAGCATTGTGTCCTTGTACAGAAGGGTTAACCAAATTAAAATTCTATCCTTAGGACACATTTCTCAGGAATAAGTTACTGTTTGTCATGTCATTCATTTATGTTTTTTGGTTCTGTACTTTTCACTATTGGTTTTGTAAATCTGTTTGTTTTGTGTACATGTATATAGTACAAGATGGAGAACCATGAGGACCTGAGGAGAAGGCTTCTCATTTTCCCTTCCCCCATTATTTCCTCATTTCCTTCCCTGAAAGGCCCCCTTTCCAGCTTCCTTTCCATCCACCAGTCAACCTACTTTTATCTACCCCTCTGTCTCCCATGCTGCCTCCTTCCCTCCCCCTGGCAGCTTGTACTCAGGGTACCATGGTCACGTTGGGCACTGTCGACCCCAGAGCTGACCACAGTTGCATGGTTGGGAACCTGCAAGGGCTGGCAAGGAGCACCTCACTTTCTTCCTCTCCCCATGCTATTTCCTCTTTCTGGTAACCCCCCCCCCCCAGCCTCACCTTTCCTGTTTCCTTCTCTCCTTCCCACCCACCAATGAAGCTATATTTCATCTGTCCCCCTTCTTCAGCTATGTTATTCATTTTCTTCATTTACACCCACCTTTCTCCTCAATAGGGACTCAAATCACCTTGCATTATTCTCCTATTCTCCATTTTACTGTTGCAACAACTCTGCGAGACAAAGTAGGCTATGAGAGTGTGACTGACTTTCAATGGATTTAGAAATGTGAAACATTGTTTAGGATTAGGGTTGCCAGGTCCTTACGTTGCGCAGGCAGGGTGTGGTAGAAAGCTTTCAAGGGGGGGGGGGGGCGACATCACCACGCATGATGTCCCTGATGTGATGACATCATGTGGAAGTGATGTTATCTCTCCAGGGACATCATGTGGTGATGCTCTGGTTTTTGGGCAAATTCTATAGTAAAATTGGGCTCAAACCATAGAGTTTACCCCCAAACCAGAGCATCACTGGCATGTTCCTGGCATGATGACATCATTTCCATGTGACATCATCATGTTGGGGACATTGTGCGGCATTGTAGCTGTTGAGAGTGGGGCTTCCCCCTGCTCTAGTTTTTGGGCAGAACTCTATGGTTTGAGCCTAAATTTACCATAGAGTTTTGCCCAAAAACTAGAGTGTTGCCATGCAGTGTCAGCAACATTATGATGTCACTTCTGGGAGACCTCATCATGTCATGTTCTGGGGCATTTGTGGCTGGGGAGGAGCATTCAAAAGCAGGGGAACCCCCACCCAGACCAGGGGGCTGGCAACCCTATCTTCAAGATAGCCAGCAGAGGAACCACACCCTACCTGCAAGGGTCCAGTGAGAGTTCTCTGGTGTGATCAGCTGATATCTTCTGGAACCAGATATCTTCTGGAAGAATAAAGAGGATGCCTCTTGGCTGTTCACTCTGAGCAATTTGTCTATGGGTGTTTGTAGCCTCCTATCTAACCTATCATGGGCTTGAATGATAGCTTGGACCTAAAAAGAAAATAATAGTTAAACAAGTCAAATTTCTCCAGCAACGTAGATAAAATTGTATGGTCTATATAAATCAAGCAAAAAAATCTTCGGAATAATACATTCTGCTTTTGCTTCTCATAGGGAGGTCTAAGGCCCTCAGCATTGCAGGGGAATGGAGCGTTTGCTTTTGAAATATCTTCATATCTTCCACAGCTAGCCCCTGCACTCTTCACAGCAGATTTTTTCTTATTTATTTGTTCAGCTGTGCTTTTCTTAATAACCACTTATTTTCTACACAGATGTCTGCTGGAATTCAGTCAATTAGAGCCTTGATCTGCTGGCAGGTTGGAGAATATACCCGGCGAATCTGCTAAAATTGTCTAATGCACAGTTTAAAACCATCAGCTGCAATGAAGACAGTGAGAAAGAAAATTGTCAGTCCCCTGCAACCATTCCCCTAATTAATTTCTGGTCCCACCCCAGAATTTTCCATGTTTAAGTTCTCTGGCCTTCTTCCTTCATCGCCATGGAAACTTGACATATCAGATCTGTCTAAAACACCACCATCAGGGGGGTTTCTCTGAATCTGGCACCTTTCTTCAGTTAATTAGGTTACAACTTTAGAAAGGAGGCTGTAAAACAGTCCCCTGGATTTTCAGGCTGCATCTGTGGAAGTAAGAGAATGAAATACAGCCCTTTGCCCCTTTTATTTTCCCTACTAGGGACCAGTTTGGCTGTAAGACCCGGCCCACCCAGTTGAAATTCACTCTGAGAAACCATTTTCAACATGGGTTTTCTACATCCACATCAAACTATTATCTGTCCTGGGGGACTTTGGACATGCACCCTGTCCCCACCACTGCTCATCCAATCACAGGCCTCCCACCATGTTTGGTCACTGAAGGTTTGATAAACCTTCTGCTTTTGCTGCCCGGAACTGTAAAAACAGGAAGGCTTTCAAACACCTGGCAGGTTTGGTAAGGTGCTTGAAAGTGTTCAAGCCACTAGGTTCCTTGATAGGAACTCTGCTTTCTCTGCCACTGCTCTTCCTCTCAGGAACTCAGGGTAGCTCACATGGTTCACATGGTGAGTAGACTAAAAAAATAAGTGCCCCCAATCAGTTTCATGGTGGAACAGAGATCTGAACCAATGAGTGAGGCTGTGGCTCAGTAGCAGAGCATCTGCTTGGCATGCAGAAGGTCCCAGGTTCTGAGCATCTCAGATTAAAAGGATTAGGGGATGTGAAAGACTTCTGCCTGGGACCCTGAAGAGCTGTTGCCAGTCTGCCTGGGCCAGGGTGCCCCAATGTGGTACCTGTGGATGCCATGGCACCTGCAGATGCCATGGAGACAACAGGTAGGGTTGCCAACAGCATGGAGAAATAGTGTCCTTTCCCTTTAGCTGAGGCTTAGTGAGATGTTATTTACCAGGTAAATGCTTCAGCCAACCATTTCCAAAGTTAAACCTCTATTAAAAGGGCAGGGCTCTTTTTCTCCAGGTGTAGGTAACTACAGTGATAAGCAAGCTTAGGCTTGTCCACTGTGGCTGGCTGTGTCCAAGCCAGGCTCCTGCCAGCATTTCTGGGGCTTGATTTGCTCCCGACTGCCAGCAGCCCTTGAGGGTAGTGGGGCTCTCTGGGAACTTTCCCAATAAATTAAAGGGCCAATCCACCTTGGAAGTGTGAAATTAAGTTTATGACCATCTTTAACAATTACACTTTCATTCCTTTGAACAGCAATATGTGGAAACCCAAAGTAGCCTTTGAAAGACTGTACCTTAAATCTAAACCTGCTGATGAAAGATGTGTATTTAGTGATTAAATTGTCTCTGGATTAATCAAATGAAACTTCTTAATTCCTCTGATTATAGCTTGCAGCCCTAAAAAGAAAAACACATGAATCAGAGGCATAAGGGCATTCTTAGCATTACTTGTCAGTAAAATAGCCCAATGAAAACCAAAATGGGACACTTGTAAATTTAAACTAATGTCAGAGAGATATTTTAAAAACAAAAACTGTAAGAAGCTACACCTACCCAAATTCCCTCTTCTATATACAGAAGCACAATCCTCCAATGCATTTGGGCACCCTACTTGGCACCCACAGCACGACCTTATAATTCCAACTGGCCATTGCAAAATAGTCATCTCACATTTGTGCCCAGCGTGGTCCTCCTGACTTTGAAACTGCACTTGCATCTGATGATAAGAGGAAGCCCTCCTGCTATGTGCGTGTGAACCCACGGAGTCACCGCACTGCCGCTTGTGACAACAGCCACATTCTGCTTCCTTGCACAAAAGCAACTGTCGGTTTAGATTTCCTTAATCTTGTCAGGTTCCAACTTGGCCGGCCAACAGTCAATATTCTGTGGGGAAACCATCTGTGAAACAAAGCAACAGCCTTGGTGAAATGACAGGCCATAAAGAAAGGCAGTTGAGGCATGATAATCAAAGGGATATTTAGCTTTAAAGTCTGTACATTATAGACTCCTGGTATTTCCCTGAGCAAAAGGGATACCGAGCTCTGATTCCCTGACTGCTGTGTTCATGCTTCAGAAGGCATTCTTCTAAAGGCTCTGCATATGTATGTGCGCACATGTATAAGAATCACCCATGCATCATCTATATCTATATTACCTATATTTATATCTATCTGTGCAGTAGAAACCCATGTTAAATTCTCAAATATGAAAACTGGTCAGGAAGGAAAATGCTAAGCAATCTGAACACAAAACATTCTATTTTCCCATTAGCTTAAACTGTGTTTCCCAAGGTCTGTTGTTATGAACTTGTTTTTAAAAAAAAAAAAAAAAAATTTACATGCACCCATTTATCTCAGGACAGATCCTCCCTTTTATCTTCACAGTAACCCCATGAAGGACTGAAAAAGATACCAAATGCAGAATCAGACTATTGGTCTATCAAGGTCACTGTTATCTCTGACCGGCAGCAGCTCTCCAGGGTCTCAGGCAGAGGTGTTTCACATCACCTGTTAACTGATCCTTATAGCCAGAGATGCCGGGGAATGAACCTAAGAACTTCTGCATGCAAAGTTGATGCTCTAGCACTGAGCAACAGTCCCTCCCACTGAAAGATCATCCTAGCATCATCCAATAAGCTTCACAGTTAAACACTGATTTAAACCTAAACCTCCTCAGCCCTAATCTGAAAGTCTATCTACTATAGAATGGCACTATATGCCCATGCTGCAAGGAAAATTAGAGATAGGGCTACAGATTGACTGCACTTTTAGAATACATTATTCTAAAGCGAGCGGTGGCGCAGGCAGTAAGAACGCCTGCAAAAGTAACATCAATGAAGAGCCATTACGGCTGTTCGAAACCCACCGCAGTCGGGGTGAGCTCCCGGCCCACATCCCAGCTCCCGTCCACCCAGCGGTTCGAAAGCATCATAAATGCAAGTGGCAGGGGGCACCCCTCCTCCTTGTGAGGTAAAGGGTTCGGCAGCGGCGGCAACGATGGCGGCGGAGCAGTTCCTGGCAACCTGGTGGAGCAACGTCGGAGGCGGAGCCCGGAGAAAGTGGAGCCTTGGAGAGCGTGGTGACGTGCGGCGCAGTGTGGCGGAGCCACCTGTGGACAGTAGCCGGAACTGCAGCCAACACAGAGCCACGCGCCAAGACGAGACCTGCCGGAAGAAGCTGCTCGGGGAAGATCGGCTCCAGAAAGGGCACCAGGACGCCAATATCTGAAGCCACGGAAGGAAGCCGGGTGACAACTAGCCCGGGGTGCTGGTAGGCAGTCACCACCCTGTAGACAATGTGGCTCTAGTCAGGTTAATTGGTTGGTTAGAATCACTATGTAAACCTCTCAGAGACCCTTCGGGGTCAGGGCGGTATATAAGCCGAAGGTATAAATAAAAATAAATAAATAAAAATGTATTGAGTAACTTGATCTTATACTTTTACTTCGTTTATATATTTTATATTTTGTCGCCAGCCCTTGTACTGTTTTTATATTTTATATTGTGATGGCCAATGGCTATATGCAATAAACCTTTGTAGTGTACTGCGCTGGAAGCCAGCCCAGGCCCACACAATGGAGTGAGCGTTTGGAGTGTGGAGATTTGCAAAGCAGCATCACGAAAATCTGGAAGTGACATCACTGCACCTCTGTATCGCTCTACAATTTTTCCTGATCTCTATGGTGAAATGATACCTATTAGGAAAATTCCTCCCTCGCCTCAATTTCCCCCTGCTACTCCACTGAACACCAGTGGGGAAACAGCACCCCTAACACTGGCTTTCATTAAGAAATCTGGGGGTTGGTTCAAGACCGAGAAAGGATAAAGTGCAGTACAAGGTGTGGCTGGTAAGATGATATGAAACACATTGTGACATGGACCCATAATTCTCATATTTGCTGACCAGAAAGGTGCAGTGCAGGCTGTGTGTGATCTGTGTGCTAAATGGATGCACTCATCCTGTCCTCTCTTATGCACAATCTCATACAGATATATTGCATTTTGAATATGGGTGCAATCTGCATTTAAATCACATTCTAGACTGGCTGTACATTATAGTTTGGTGGCTCTGGTGCCACAGCGAGTTCCCTGAGGAGTCCTGTGTGTGACTCAGAACCCAGTTGCAAAACAGGAAACAGGAAAAAAAAACCCTATTTGCATAATCAGTGAGCGCACGGATGGTGTGGATGTGAAATGAATCACATGCCCCTGCTTCCAACCTCTGTGCATCTGACCAAAGGTGTAAGTACAGCTTACGTGTGTACCTGGCAACTGTACATACAAAGGTTGTCTCTGTGCAACCAGGAACTCCACAACTGCTGCATGTGCCACACCAGAGTTTGGTACTGACAATTTTTGCTTGGCCAGAGACCCAGGGAAGTGCAACCCTGTTGATTCATCGGGACCTGTCAGCAGCTTTCAAGCCCACCAATCACAATACCCTTAAAGACTGATGGTTACCAACCTCAGGCTGGGGACTGGAATTAAAAGTGATCTCCAGACTACAGGGATCACTTCCCCTGGGGGGAAAAATGGCTGCTTTGAAGGGGGGGAGTTTATGGCATTATACCGCACTGAGGTATTGGTTAGCTCTCATCAAGTCCAGAGCGGTATTCTGCACATGACATTACTCTGAGAGATGTGTATCTGCATTACTATGAAGATAGTTCCAGGTGGTCAGCCATGTTGGTCTGAAGCAGTAGAACAAAATTAGAGTCCAGTGGCATGAACAGAAAAGCTCATACCTTGAATAAACCTTTGTTGGCCTTAAAGATGCCACTGGATTCTAATTTTCATAACTATGAGTCTGCTTTGGGAATGATAAAATGTTTATTAGTTGCTGTTTGTAAGTGGGTTAAAAACTTAACTTTTTTTAAAAAAAACTTTTCAAAAGTGAAAATGGTTCATCCTTGCTGGCGGGTATTTCTAGCCTAATTATTTCTGTCCTATCATGTTCAGATTGTTACTGGAGCAAAGGAAACCACAGAAACTTTGCAGTTTCTATGCCTCTAGGCAGCAGTACTGATCTCAGGTCGGTCTGAGTACTTTAGAATGAGGGGGCTGAAGCTGAGCTTCTGCTGTCACATTTAATGGCCTGCACACTTTATAGAAAGATACTAATAAAACACACAGCTGAATGCACACGGAAATGGTATTTTACCACGTCGATAGCTTTACTTGGTATTACAGAGAAATCGATTGAAGTTGATGAGCTTAGAAGGGTGTAATTCTGTTTAGGATTTCACTGACACTAGACTTTAGGCTTGAGCCACAGAGGACATTTTGTAAGTGACAAAAACTGACCGCCTTTCAGTAATTTTTGAAGCACTGCTCCCAAAGGGGTAAAAGTATTTACTCATTCAGTGTAAACAAGCATTGCCCTTACCTTAAACCAGCTTTATTCAGTGACATCATCATAAAGACAGGTGTGATTGGCCTCATACTGTCCTGATTTCACGGTGTCCACTATGAGATCCCTGATTGGCTAGGCTTGCTCAATAAAGAAGGAAGGAGCCATAACTTTTTTAAAAACCACCATGTTGTTGAAGCAGGAGAAGAGAGAGGAAGTAAGCAGCATTGAACAGGCTTGAAAAAGATGACTGTTAAGGCGATCTTTGTGAAATATTTTGCCTCCATGAAAGGTACATTTCATCCTGAGAAATCAGATGAGCGAATGTTTGGCACAGCATGCTAGAGATATGCCTAGGCGATAGCAATCCAGTTATTGGTTATATGCTGGTTTTCTCTGTAATGCACTTCCTTCAGTTCGAGTTCTCTCTAGCCACCCTAGTAAAATATAGATCAAGAAAAATTCTATTTGCGTTGGTCCAAATATCATCTAAAATACTGGAACACTGGATGCCATTGAGATTTGAAATCATAGAATGTTAGAGTTGGAAGGGACCTTGCAGGTCATCTAGTCCAACCCCCTGCACTCTGTAGGAGCATAGCCGAAAGACAGTCCTACATACCTACAACATACCTGAAAGATGGTCGTCCAGCCTCCGCTTGAAAACTTCCAGCGAAGGAGCATCCACCACCTCCTGAGGCAGACTGTTCCACTGCTCAACCACTCTTACAGTTAGGAAGTTTCTCCTGATATTTAGCCGGTAACGACTCCCTTGTAATTTCCACCCATTAGATCTAGTCTTGCAATCCGGAGCAAGAGAGAATAGATTTGCTCCATCTTCTACATGACAGCCCTTCAAATACTTGAAGACTGCAATCATGTCCCCTCTAAGCCTTCTCTTTCCCAGGCTAAACATACCCAATTCTTTCAGCCTTTCCTCGTAAGACTTGGATTCCAACCCTCTCACCATCCTGGTTGCCCTCTTCTGGACAGGCTCGAGCTTGTCAACATCCTTCCTAAAATGTGGTGCCCAAAACTGGACACAGTACTCCAGGTGAGGCCTGACCATCGCAGAATAGAGCGGAACTACCACCTCCCATGATCTGGACACAATGCTTCTGTTAATGCATCCTAAGATTGCATTAGCTTTCTTCACAGCCACATCGCACTGCAGGCTCATGTTTAGCTTGTGATCAACCACAACACCTAGATCCCTTTAACATGTTCTGCTGTAAAGCCAGGTCCCTCCCATTCTATATCTGTGCCTTTGATTTTTTTGTACCTTTTTCTCTAGTGACATTTCATGCTGCTGTACAGCTAATTTACTCATTACAAAAGCTCTATTCACTTGTTACATTGAACACATGTACATCTTGTATGTATGCATGCTCATCTGTCTGTAAAAAAGAGCCAATGTGCACTTCGTTTACAAATGGAACTGGAGACTAGCCTGGATAAACGTGTGGTTTCAATCATGTTTAGCTGTACATGCATTGAATGTAACATTATCTATATATCCATGTATCATCTATCTATCTACCTATCATCCATCCATCTATCATCGTCATCATCATCATCTAACACCTTTCTGTTCAAAAGAACACCCAAGTTGGCTAACAACTATGAAACACCAATATAATGCAGACATCGAATACCGAATTATTAATTAACAAAACAGTACTAGCTTTCAAGTTTGTTTGTCTATTGTACCGGCAGGCAGCTGGGTGTGGTGCTGAGCAGAGAGAAGGACTCCGCCTAGATGGCGGTCTCCCTAGCCCAAAAAGCAGCACCTCCAGGGTGCCCATGAGAATTACTCATTACTGTACACTGATTATAAGTATGTTCACTATAAGCAGCGAACAGAGCCACAGTCCTCCGGGATGCCATGAAGACTTTGAATCACTCGTGTGCCGGGAGTTCCCTGTTTCCCATGTGCACGGAAGCCTGATTTAGATCAGAATCATGGCATTTTACATTACATTACATTTCACTTTCAACTTATATACCGCTCCTTCCGAGCGGCTTGCAGAGGTTTACAGAGACATTTTAAATCATCCTAAGTAGGGCCACAGTGCAAGGGGAGGGGTGAATGCCTACCAGGCACCCGAACAGCAAGGTTCTTTCCATGGTGGGTTCTTTCCGTTTTCAAGGTGACGGTGTCTCGGCGGAGATCTTTTTTCCACAGCGACTCCTTCTGGAGTGGACCTCACGGCACACGACTATGCAACGCCTGTAGCAACTGACCTCCATCCTATTGGCTCCGACCGTGCCACGTTGTCACGTCGCCGCGTTTCCTGGACCAATCTCCTCCTGGGTAGCTCGTTGCTCAACGCCAGATTGCCGCCATGTTCGCCGGATCGCCTCCCGTCGCCTGCCACCACCACTCAGCTGCCGCCGCTGCAGCACACCAATCCATTGGAAGGAGGGTGCCCCCTGCTCCTAGGAGCAGGTACCCATTTATCTACTTGCCAAGGGCTTTAGAACCGCTAGGTGGGCGGGAGCTGGGACAAGGACCGGGAGCTTTTACAGCCTGTGCCACTGCATGCATGCATGGAGAAGGGGTGGCAGTCTTTCCCTTGGGCCTCACCCCTCTCCTCCGTGTAATGATGTGAAGTGGTGCACACACAACTTGAACCTATGTGTGTGTACAGTTTGTACGTACCACATGTAGAGTGTTCAGAGTTTTGCATCAATGTGTCTGGATGTTGGGGCATGGGGAGGGCTGCTAGCTCTGGGCTGGGGAAAAACCTGGAGATTTGGGGGTGGAGTCAGGGAAGGCTGGAGTTTGGGGTGGGGATGGACCTCAGCAAGGTGTCATACCATAGAGTCCATTCTTTAAAGCAGCCATTGCCTTTAGGGGAACGGATCTCTGTAATCTGGAGATCAGTTGTAATTCTGGGAGATTTCTAGGCCTCAACTGGATCATCATCATCATCATCATCTCCTCCTCCTCCTCCTCTCAGCTTCCATTTCCATTTTTCTAAAGATGCTCAGATTCACCACAAACTCTTAGCCAGCTATATTCAACATTTCTATTTCTCAACATGACTATTCAACAGCAGCCACTTCACAAAAGCCAGAGTTGTATAGTGGTTAGAGGTTTATACTAGGATGATCTGGGGGAATCTGGATCCCCATTCTCCCATGGAAGCTAACTGGGTGATCCAAGGCCTCACTGTCACCCTAACCTACCTCACAAGGTCAGGGCCGGCTCATGCACTAGGCGAACTAGGCGATCACCTAGAGTGGGCCGGCCCTTAGGGGCACCAAACTGCACCCGGCCCCGTAGTCTGGGAGTTTCTTGATTATTTGTGTTTTTCATTCTTCCTAAAATGCATTTATTTTTGAAAATTAGTGGGCGCACGGGGAGGGGGGTGCCAGAAGGGATCCCCGCTTAGGGTGCAAAATAAGCTGGGGCCGGCCCTGCACAAGGTTGATGTGAGGATAAAATGGAAGAGAGGAGAATGATATACTGTAGAATTTCAAAGGCTTGCAACCAGTATTTTAAATGTATCATCTCATTTAGCCTATTAATCGTGTTCTGGAATAATGACATAATGTATTTGTTGCCAACAGCCAATGACTATATCTTTTTAAATGTGTGAAATTATTCAAATTATCTACATTCTACATTATGGGGGAAATCAGATCAGCATCTCCCACATGTACTGTTTACTTCAGACATGAACCGTACAAGGAAATACAGAAGTGTGAATGAATGGTAGTTCCTTAGTTGTGTATATCGGTCACATTTGAAATGGGAACTTGCTTATTTCCTCAAATGGGAGAATCATGTGCTCCCAGTGTGAGCCTCCCTTTGAATGTTCATAATTTATATGAATAAAGGATGCTTAGATGTCTTGCATAACCGATATTCACATATATCATTAATACTCTAAACTGCTCAAAAGAAGTTTGGGTCTGAATAGATGTGACATTTGTCATGTGTTCTCCACGGGGGCTAGAGTCAGTTTGGTGTAGTGGTTGAAAGTAGCGGACTCTGAAGAGCCAGGTTTGATTCCCCACTTCTACACATGCAGCTAGTTGGGTGACCTTGGGTCAGTCAAAGTTCTCTCAAGACTAGTTGTCAAAAGAACTCTCTGAGCCCCACCTACCTCACAGGGTGTCTGCTGTGGGGAGAGGAAGGGAAGGAGATTGTAAGCCACTCTGAGACTCCGAGTGAAGAGCGGGGTATAAATCTTCTTCTTCTTCTTCTTCTTCTTCTTCTTCTTCTTCTTCTTCTTCTTCTTCTTCTTCTTCTTC